>NC_043000.1:6373019-6398019 GCF_006345805.1 Octopus sinensis
TACATACCTATTTTTATGCAGGAGTGGCTGTGTAGTAAGTAGCTTGCTTACCAACGGCATGGTTCCGGGTTCAGTCCCACTGTGTGGCACCTTGGGCAAGTGTCTTCTACTATAGCCTCAGGCTGACCAAAGACTTGTGGGTGGATTTGTTAGACAGAAACTGAAAGAAGCCCGTCGTATATATGTATATATATACGTATGTGTGTGTATATGTTTGTGTGTGCGTGTTTGTCCCCCCAACATTGCTTGACAATCGATGCTGGTGTGTTTATGTCCCCGTAACTTAACGGTTCAGCAAAAGAGACTGACAGAATATGTACTAGGCTTACAAAGAATAAGTCTTGGGGTCGATTTACTCAGCTAAAAGGTACTGCTCCAGCATGGCCACAGTCAAATGACTGAAACAAGTAAAAGAGTAAAAGAGATATATATATAATCAAAATAAGCAACAAGGATATCCAGAGGTAATGCAGTACGATCGTTTCATGCGACTCCATTTAATTGAACAATGCCATCATTTCATTACATCAATTTAAAATGTAGAGCAATTTTCACCTGCACAAAGACATAGAATTTAATTAACTTAGAAGGACACATTAGTATAATTTTTAGTCTGCATTGCCTCTGTATATCCTTGGTACTTATTTTGATTTTAATCACCTTATTTTGAAATTGTATGGATAATACCATACTAAATTCTGGTGCCTCAACTTAAGTACTATATTCATATGAATCTAAAGTTTATATATATATATATATATATATATGGCTCTGATGAAAGTAACATTAATTTTCTTAGGTTGTTCAATTTTCCCCAATTGATCAATAGACCAGTTGAGTAAATCCGTCAGTAATGTACCTGTAATGACTACTGGAAACAGCTGTAAGCCAAATTTGCTCCAATAAAATAAAGATATGTAATGACCATTAGTTTTAATGTGTTTTTTATACACACACACATATATCTATGGCTTAGGGATTGTTAGACCATGAGTTCAATTCCCAGACTGAGTGGCACATTGTGTTCTCGAGCAAAACACTTCATCATCAAATTGCTCCCATCCACTCAGCTGTAAGTGGGTAACACTGTGATGGAATTGCCTTCCAGTATGTTGGCCTTCAAATGATGCCACCCCAGTGGCATTATTTGAAAGCTAAAACAATGCAAAGTGCATGTGACCAGCAGTATATAACAACATCCAATAGTCTGGTCAATACCATGGAATATATATATATATATATATATATATATATATATAATAATTATTATTATTTGAGGGAATAAAATCCAAACTTACAAGGAAAAAGAATTTACTTAATCTTTTATTGTTATTTTAACTTTTCTATTATATGTAATTTTCTAGATGGTATAATTTAATTATTCATTTTGAATTGATAAAAAGTGATTTTTTCTTCTAATATTTTATATATATATATATATATATATATATATATATATATACATACATACATCATAATCATTGTCTTGGCACTCTGTTGGTTACGACGACGAGGGTCCCAGTTGATCTGATCAATGGAATTGCCTACTCATGAAATTAACGTGCAAGTGGTTGAGCACTCCACTGACAGATGTACCTACCGTTAACGTAGTTCTCGGGAAGATTCAGTGTGTCACAGAGTGTGACAAGGCTGGCCTTTTGAAATACAGGTGCAACAGAAACAAAAAGAAAGAGTGAGAGAAAGTTGTGGAGAAAGAATACAGCAGAGTTCACCACCATTCCCTGCCAGAACCTCATGGAGCTTTAGCCATTTTTGCTCAACAAACACTCACAACACACAGTCTGGGAATCAAAACCACGATCACATGACCGCAAGTCTGCAACCCTAACCACTGTGCCATTGTGCTTCCACTAAGGAATACTCTGCTGGTTACGATGATGAGGATCCCAGCTGATACGATCAACGGAACAGCTTCCTCATGAAATTAATGTGCAAGTGGCTGAGCACTCCGCAGACACGTGTACCCTTAATGTAGTTCTCAGGGAGATTCAGTGTGACACAGAATGTGACGAGGCTGAGTGGACTGGAGCAACGTGAAATAAAGTTTCTTGTTCAAGAACACAACGCGTTGCCAGGAATTGACCTCATGACCTGACGATCATGAGCCAAATGCCCGAAGCACTAGGCCACATACTTTCACATACATATGTGTGTGTGTGCATATATATATATATATATAATATATATATATATTATCATCATCATCATCATTGTTTAACGTCCTCTTTCCATGCTAGCATGGGTTGAACGATTTAACTGAGGACTCGTGAACCAGATGACTGCACCAGGTTCCAATCTGATCTAGCAGAGTTTCTACAGCTGGATGCCCTTCTTAATGCCAACCACTCCAAGAGTGTAGTGGGTGCTTTTACGTGCCACTGGCACGAGGGCCAGTTAGACGGTACTGGCAACGGTCACACTCAAATGGTGTTTTTACATGCCACCTGCACAGGAGCCAATCCAGCAGCTCTGTCAACGACCTTGCTCGAATGATTTTTTATGTGCCAGTAAGGCAACATTGGTAACGATCATGCTCAAATGGTGCTTTTTACGTTCCACCAACACAGAAGCCAGTTAGCTGCTCTGGCAACGATCATGCTCAGATGGTGCTCTTAGTGCTCCACCATCTGAGCACTGAACGTATTATCTCACATTACAATAGAGATGTTATTGTTTCACTTTTGACACGTAATACTGAAATAGTATAAGAGAGAAGAAATTGCTCTAGGCGCACATTAAGCAAATAGTTGAAAATAATTTTGGCCTATGATACTGCACGGACCCTAAATAAGTCATGTGTAAAATCTGAATGAAATTGGTTGGGTAGTTCTCAAGTTTTAGTGATGCACACATACAGACACACACACACAGACAGACACACATTCTCAGTTTTATATATAGAGATTTATATATATATAAAATGTCTGCATTTTAAGTTTTTAATTTCGCACAAGTGCATTGTTTGTTTTTGCTTTCGTTAACTACACATTATAACTGGGTAACATTTGAGAAAAACAGTACCATGACACAACAGATTCAGCCAGAAATTTGGACACGACATGCTGTACTGCTTGGCATTCATGCCAGAAGCTCCAATACAAACATTTCAGAGTGTTTGGGTGTCAATCTAAGAACAGTGCATGTACCAAGAGTGATAAAAATCAAACATCCAGTCAACATCATGGTGAAATTTAAGAAATGGTGGTATTTGATCGTCTAAAATGTGTAAAACCATAACCGTCAGCAAATAATGTCCGCCGTAAGTTGCTCTAAGAAGGCTCAGTCAACAATAATCAATAAAGAACATAAATAAATTCATCTTCCTTCATGGCCTCAAACTCAAGTGCCTACATCAAGTGCCTAGAGGAGGTAGTGCTGCCCCGGGTGAAGAGGGTGACTGCTGGAAGACTCTATGTCTGGCAACAGGACCCTGCACTTATGGTACACAAGTAGGAGAAGCCAGTCACGGCTGTCAGACAGTTTCTGCGACCACATCACCCCAAACATCTGGCCACCTAACACCCCAGACTGTAACCCCCTTGGTTATTATGTGTGGGATGCAGTTGAGTGAGAGACCAACAAAATTCCTTGTAACATCAAAGATGAACTGCATTCATTATGGCAGCATTCACCAACTTAAACAAAAGAGTTGAAAAAGATTCTGAAAAAGATTCTGAAGTCACCTAGAGGCTGTGACTGAAGCCAATGGCAATTTTATTGAATAAATTTACTCTTTAGTAGTTCAAGATATTTTTATGTAATTTTGGTAAATATATCTGTCAAAATGAGATGTCAGTGTTATTTTCATTTTTGATTAACTTAGATTAACAATATATTCACCACACCCTGTATATATATAGTATATCTTATGTGTACAAATAGATATACAACTTGCTGGTGAATTTAGAACTCCACATTGATTACTATTATCCAATCTGCTTCCATTATAGTGGTTTTGTTCCTGCTGTACTTCATAGCATTATTGGTTGTGATTTACAGAACAAATGTAGGAAAAATTATGATAAACACAAGTTTATGTCATCTGTTTCCCAGAAATGTTTTACCATTGTGGTTCTTTCCAACTTTTACATTTGATCTCTGCAAGATAAATGCAATAAAGTGTTCCCTTGATAATCCATTGTACATCCAATTACATTTGGAACATCCAATGCAAAGGTTGCATAGAGCCACAAATGTATAGATGCATATCTTTTTATTTTATCTTTTATCTTTTACTTGTTTTCCCATCATGCTGGGGCACTGTCCTGAAGAGTTTTTAATCAAACAAATCAACCCTAATAGTATTTTTTAAAGCTAGTACTTACTCAATCAATTTCCTTTGCCCAACTGCTGAACTATGGGGACATAAACACACCAACAGCAGATGTCAAACAGTGGAAGGGGGACAAAAACAGACACAAAGATAGATACACACACGCGCACGCACGCACATGCACGCACACACACACACACACACACACACACACACACATGAAGGATTTCTTTCTGTTTCCATCTATCAGATCCACTCACTAGGCTTTGTTCAGCCTGAGGGTATTATAGAAGACACTTGCCCAAGGTCCTACACAGTGGGACTAGACACTTGGCACCATATGGTTGGGAAGCAAACCTCTTACCACACAGCCACATCTGTACCTATAAAAAGTTTTCTGTCAGAAGTGATTGTCGTCATCATCATCATTTGATGTCCCCTTAGCATGAGTTGTACAGTTAGACAGGGTCTAACAGTCACAAGACCATGTCTTCTTCTAGTCTCTCAACTATATATTTTTATTAATACCAACAACTTTCTAGTGTATTCTGTCTACCTTTTTGTGACTCTAGTATCTGTCAGGTTGTCTTATAACTCACAAGCCTAAAGAGTCCTCTTCTTTGAGAGGGAGAACAGATGAAGTGGTCACTTTATGTGATATGTGGAGCGGTTAATGCATGATGGGAGGATTAGGGACAGGTTTGTTGTTAGGGGAGTTTCTCAACAATTTAATAATTAAGTTACGGAGATGTACTTGCAAAGCAAGTGACCTGATCTGAGATTGTGTGCTGGAACGCAAACAATTGCAGCGTGGAAGGTGTTTATAAGCCATTTAAGAAACACACAAAAACCGTTAGATTCACTCCAACATTGAAATTTAATTTGTCAAAATATTTTCATCGCTGTGAGGCTGTGACCTGTTCACTGACAAAATTCCGTGCTGCATGTGTTAATAATTAAGATCTTCAGTTAAAACCCAAATTGTCCTAAAACAGGATAAAATATTGCTCACTCAAACATAACAGACATCTGATGGAGAAATTACAGCAAGAATCACGTCTTTATGGACTTTCCCTTTCTAAAGTTGACCAGTGTATCTTGAAAAGAGCTGAACAAGATTTTTTCAGTAGCCAGATGTATTTCAACAAACTCATTGAGGATCTGCTTTCTGGACATTGAAATGAATTCTTGTTAACCTGGTAAAGCTGTTATATGTGTAGCTGGTACCAGTTTCGACTTCGGCTCTATGCACCATTCCTGTGATTAATTAAATGCCATAAAGTGAGTACTAACCGTGTGTATGGATGAGTGTCTGTATGGAAATGTGGTTTTGATATTCTCCTTTTTCTTTGTTGCCAGCAACGATAACAACTTTTTGAAATGTGCTGGTATTATAATGAACAATATTCTTCAGTTTTGTGGCTTCTAGGAGTTAGATTCACATCAAATTTTTTCCTAGGCAAGGGCTTATATCTAAGAGTACATAGTTCAAAATATTTTATACTCACAAAGCAATTTTTGTCTAAAATTAAGGAGCACTCATATAGAGAACATGCATGTGCATGTGCACACACACACACACACACACGCACACGCACACACACACACACACACACACACATGCACACACACACACACCACACACACACACACACACACACATGTATATTCATAAGCCTACACACCCCTGCACAAAATCATACATACAGCCCTATTTTATCCCCCACAGTCATCCTTCAGCTGGAATGGAACTCAGAACTAAGAGGATCTAAATTTAATTCACAAAAGTATTTAGCCTAACACTCTACGATTTTTGTTCATTTCCATTGTTCCAGACCTTCCATTCATTAAAATTCTACTGAACATATGTTGTCTAATTGTTTTCAAACATTATAAATATAACATTATAATTATGTTTTCAAACATTATAAATTATACTGTAAAATACAGTGTAAAAAAAATCCATAAACAAACGGAAAATTTAGAAATATATAACGAAGCTGTGCCTAAAGGATAAAATGAGAAAATATAATAATTATAACATTGTTTGAAATTATTCCTCTGCAATCAGACACACACAGTGTACACATTCATTTACGTAAAATACAGAAAAATTAAGCATATTCAAATCACTTGCTCACATACGCACACGGAGCATACAATCATAAAAAACATCAACATGTAATAGGATGCACTTGAATCATAGATAAATACACATGCAGTAAATATTACGTCAACTCTCCAGCAAAGCATGTGTATTCCTATGATTGAATTAGCATATAATTATACGAATGTGTTATTTTAAACATTAAGTGTCAAGAAACCAATCATTTATTTTTTTTTTTTTTAATTTCGGCTAGTTTCAGTTCACGAGCTGTGGCCATGCTGGGGCACTGCCATTTGCCGTTGCTACATAATTTTACTTCCCGAATGCTTTTTAGCAATTGACATTTGGTGCATGAGAGAGTTTAATGCTGCTGCCCTCATCTGCACCTCCTGCCGCGAAGTCGGCTCATCTGGGACACCTGACAGGAAAAGGCCCAGCTTTATTTTGAAGACACCTACATCCACCCCATGCAGGTCTCTCAAGTCCTTTGGGAGGATATTGAAGAGCTGTGGACCTCTGAAGCCCAGGCTATTGCAGTATCTTGTCCTACATCTTGATGGCAAATTTAGAGTCCTTGGCACTATGCAGTGGCAATCAGTTCTAGTATTTGTGTAACTCTCGATGCCAAAGTTTGGGACAAGTCCTTCCAGGATCTTCCAGATGTATATTATGGCATATCTTTCTCGCTTACACTCTAAGGAATAGAGTCTTAATCTCTTGAGTCTTTCCCAATAGCTTATATGCTGCGTAGAGTCTATCTTCTTTGTGTAACTTCATTGGATTGCCTCAAGTTCTGAGATTAATTTGACACTGGTGGGTGACCATAGCTGAGAGCAATAGTCAAAATGGTTTAGGACAAGTGTCCTCCAGAGGAACATCATGATTTCCTGGTCCCTCGTTCTAAAAGTTCTAAGAATCCATCTGGTCAGCTGCCTGCATTTCATTGCTAATTTAGCAACATGCACATGAAAGGTTACATCATTTCTCATGTAAATGCCCAGGTCTCACACTGTTAATCTTCCAATATGTATTTTTTAAATCTAACAGATTTAACCCTTTGCTGCTATATTTCTGTTGAAATGCATTACTTTTCATCATCATCATCATCATCATCGTTTAACGTCCGTTCTCCATGCTAGCATGGGTTGGACGGTTCGACCGGGGATCTGGGAAGCCAGAAGGCTGCACCAGGCTCCAGTCTGATCTGGCAGTGTTTCTACAGCTGGATGCCCTTCCTAATGCCAACCACTCCGTGAGTGTAGTGGGTGCTTTTTACGTGCCACCGGCACAGGTGCCAGGCAAGGCTGGCAATGGCCACGATCGGATTGGTGCTTTTTACGTACCACCAGCACGGAAGCCAGTCAAGTCGGCGCTGGCATCGGCCACGTTCGGATGGTGCTTTTTATGTGCCACCAGCACGGAAGCCAGTCTAGGCGGCACTGGCATCGGCCACGTTCGGATGGTGCTTTTTATGTGCCACCAGCACGGAAGCCAGTCTAGGCGGCACTGGCATCGGCCACGTTCGGATGGTGCTTTTTATGTACCACCAGCATGGAAGCCAGTCTAGGCGGCGCTGGCATCGGCCACGTTCGGATGGTGCTTTTTATGTGCCACCAGCACGGAAGCCAGTCAAGTCGGCGCTGGCATCGGCCACGTTCGGATGGTGCTTTTTATGTGCCACCAGCACAGAAACCAGTCTAGGCGGCGCTGGCATCGGCCACGTTCGGATGGTGCTTTTTACGTGCCACCGGCACAGTGATCACAACTACAGTTTCCATTGATTTTTGATGTTGGTGTACTTGACTCAATGGATCTCCTCAAGCACAGGGTCGAAACAGTGTTTCTTTAGGACAAGTGTCAAATAATTTTTTAAATAATAAAGAATTTAGTGAAATAAATAAATATTAAGCTGGTGTTTAGAAGACAAATTAATAGGAAATTCTGATGAATGGTTTTTAATTTAGATCAATTTAAAACAGGAAGCTTGTCATAGAACCCTGGAGCAGTTTGAAGTAGGTTGGTATTAATGGCTTTACAAAGTATTGTGTTGTAGCCATTCCTATATTTTATGATTAGTATTCAGAGAATCGTTCTTACTGAGAAACTCTCCTGAACTCATAATTAGGATACTCTTATAAAGTGAATTTTGTTTTTATGCAGGTGTGGCTGTGTGGTAAGAAGTTTGCTTCCCAACCACATGGTTCTGAGTTCAGTCCCACTACATGGCATCATGAGCAAGTGTCTTCTACTATAGCCTCAGGTTGACCAATGCCTTGTGAGTGGATTTGGTAGATGGAAACTGAAGGAGTCCATCATGTATATATATATAAGTATATATCATCATCATCATTATCATCGTTTAACGTCCGTTCTCCATGCTAGCATGGGTTGGACGGTTCAACTGGGGTCTGGGAAGCCAGGAGGCTGCGCCAGGCCCAGTCTGATCTGGCAGTGTTTCTACAGCTGGATGCCCTTCCTAACGCCAACCACTCCGAGAGTGTAGTGGGCGCTTTTTATGTGCCACGATCGGATGGTACTTTTTACGTGCCACCGGCACGGAGGCCTGAGAAAGTTGGTGTGTGAAAGCACGTGGTTAGATATATAAAAAATAGAAAAGAGTGAAAAAACTACAGAACGCTTGTTTTATAAGGTTAAAGGATATATTTAAGTCGTTATGTTAGAAAAATGTTAGAAAATTTTGTGTTTAGTAACATAGTTTTTGGAGAAAAAACGGTTTCGTGTAAACTTTTCAATTTCTCAAAGTTCTTTACCTACATCATGTCATGTCTTCGTTGCACTTCTACCTAAACATATCATAGAGCAATATGCAAACATTAATAAGCTGTTTCACAAAGAAGCCCACACTTACATTTTCTAATCATTTATGCACCACCTCTGAACAAACTGATTTTGTACCACTTCCACAAAGAAACCCACTTAACAGAAGCTGATGAAAGAGCCACTAACCAGTCCCTCAGTCTGCTAGAAATGACTGCCAGGTCTCTTCTCAAATCATATTCTATTGTTTTAACCATTGTGTTACCATATTTCTGCTGAAATACACAGCATTTGTTTCAATTACCATATTTATTCATGCATAAGTCACACTGTTTTATATTTGAATTGAAAAAAAATTATCTGGTGACTTATAAATGGAGCAAACTAAAACTTTGAAGGGAAAAAAATTTCTACCTAGATTTAACACCATTGGAGTGCAGCTCATACACTAGTAAATATGGTTGCTTTGAAAATACAAAAAATTTAGGAAAATAACTTTGTCGTTATTAATCTGGTGTTTGGAACCTAAATTAACATGGAATTTTGATGGCAGGTTTTAATTTAGACCACTGTGAAACCAGATGCCTGTATCATAGAACCAGTGTTGTCTCAGGTGGATTGGTATCAAGAGGGTTAAATTTAGGATACATTTGGCCAAGGCACTCCATAATATAAAAAAAAAGGGGTGGTCATATGGAAAACCTTTGTTCATAGTTCTGATTTATCAGGGTTAATCTGAGGCTTGACAACAGCAACTACCACTTAGCATAATCAGGGCCTCTCCTTCTGTATCATCCATTAGGTATAACCCTCTATCTTGTTACAAACTATATACAAACCCATTTACCTAATCCTTCTTCTATAGAGCTACAATAATACAGAACTCCCCCCCTCTCTCTCTCTCCTTATGTTGTCTCAATCAGTGCTAACCCAATGGTATATAGGATATGGCCTATATCTCCTTCTCAATATCTCAATATCGTTTTTCTTTCTTTGTTCAATCAATGTTTATGAATGGGGGCATTTATCATTAGCAATTCTCTACCGAGTTTGTATCAATAAAAATTCACTTGTGTTTTTATCCCAATTATGCATGCATATTTTATTCAGTTCTCATAACAAAAAAACACATAATGCAGATTAATTCGTAGTATATTATACAGCAAGCAGTGGCTCAGTAATCTGGTTGCATCATTTGAAGTTAGGTAGGTGGGAGTGGCCACTGAGTGGTTGTGTGGACTGTCCATCATGAAACTACTCAGTGGCCACTCCCACCGTATGGTCAGGATGAGTGTAGCCATGTGCACGGGTCTTGGTTCTTGTATTCCTATGTAATGAGGAGAAGGAGGAATTACGTTGTTGTTTATATTTCATTATTCATTGCTATAGTAAAGTCGTATTTATTTGCAGCTACTCTAGATAATTTGATATGTTAGATATTCAAATACAGAAATCTACCATTAGAAGTAAGATTGGCATGCATTCAATTGTGGGGCAACAAGGAAGAAGCATAAAATATGAAAGAAGTAATTATGGTGGTGCATGAAACATAACCTCGTGCCAGGTTGTACAACCCTGCCAAAACATGATGCCTGCATCAGTATCAGTGATTTTTACTGGGTAAAGCAGGGGTAATGAATGAAACAGGCACTGATCTCACATCTTCACATAACGTACCTCGACCCTAGCATGTTACTGGTATGATTTACAGGGCAGGGCGACGAGTTGGCAGAATCGTTAGCACGCCGGGTGAAATACTTAGCGGTATTTCGTCTGCCGTTACGTTCTGAGTTCAAATTCCACCGAGGTCGACTCTGCTTTTCATCCTTTCGGGGTCGATTAAATAAGTACCAGTTACGCACTGGGGTCGATAAAATCGGCTTAATCCGTTTATCTGTTCTTGTTTGTCCTCTCTGTGTTTAGCCCCTTGTGGGTAGTAAAGAAATAGGTATGATTTACAGGGCAAAATAGAGGCAATGAATGAAACAAGTATTGTTCTACATCTTCACTCATTGTACCTCAACCCTAGCATGTTACTGGTACAATTTATGGGTAAATCAGAGGCCAGATAGAATTTGTTGAGATAGATTTTCTTGCAACTGGATACCCTTCCTGTCACCAACACTCTCCTATTTCCAAGCAAGGTAATATTTCCCCATGACTGGACACGTTTTTGATAGAAACAAACTTGCTTGTATGACGATGATGATGATGATGCTCATTTATGACCATCACATGATGACCAGACAAGGGTACACCCATACATATCAACACACACATATGCATGAATACACACACATATGCATGAATACACACACACACACGACAGGCTTCTTTCAGTTTCTGTCTACCAAATCCACTCAGTAGGCTTTGGTTGGTTCAGTGGGACTGAACCTAAGACCACATGGTTGGAAAGCAAGTTCCTCAACTCCACAGCCACACCAACACCTAACAGGCAATGTGTAGAAGCCTTTGGTCTGGATTTTCATCAAAAGCGATGTTATGAATATTAGATTTATATAACGATGTGCAATTCATGGGTTATTTTAAAATCTTGAAATGAACATGTATATTGCAATATTATTGTGGATGAATGTGCATATTCAATGGTAGCTTTAAAAAAATCAAAAAGCCACACTACTCAACCCTGAAGGATCCTTAAGCAAACCCCAAGTATAAATCCTCAATATCATATACATAGCTACTAAAACCTACTTCCATAACAGCACTGACCTTTAAGTATTTGAAGTGAGCTGTAACTCTATTACACATGCTTGAGTATTTCTCTCTCTTAGTCTAAACAATAAAGAAAAATTAAATAAAATAAAAACTGTATATAATTATGAAAAAAAATTAAAAGCTCAAAATAGCTTCATGAAGTTTACGAGGGAAGAAATAAAGCAAGCTAACAAAATTCTCTATCGTAACTGACAAGATTGAGAAAATTAAATATGCGCACTAAGAATATCTCTAACCTTTTTTCTGAATATTTCTCTAATACAATACTCTGCCAATATCTTAAAATTCTAAAATAATCAACAATTTGGTGGAGTTCACTGATATAACTAACTCTTCCATTATCGAGTTGATGAGTGAAATACAAATTATAAAAGATTTTACATAAAATTACGACAGACAGTTATAATTTAAATATGAACACTTCAAAGCAGGCAGTTTTGTATTGTATGTCTAGAGGGTGGTCTTGTGTGGTCGTATCAAAAACATTTGATCTATTCTTTTCATTTGTTGAGATAGATTTTCTTGCAACTGGATACCCTTCCTGTCACCAACACTCTCCTATTTCCAAGCAAGGTAATATTTCCCCATGACTGGACACGGTTTTTGATAGAAACAAACTAGCTCGTATGACGATGATGATGATGTTCATTTATGACCATCACATGATGACCAGACAAGTGTACACCCATTCATATCAACACACACACATATCAACACAAACATATGCATGAATACACACACACACATACAAACATGCACACACACACATACATGCACACACACACACACACACATACATGCACACACACACACACACATGCACACACACACACACACACACACACACACACACACACACACACACACACACACACACACACACACACACGACAGGCTTCTTTCAGTTTCTGTCTACCAAATCCACTCACTTTTTCAAGCAGCCACAACTGAGATGTTTTTCATATTACTGCCCCAGAAATCTCTGCCTCCCGTTAGCTTTGGTGGATCTTTGATTTTTTTGTTTCCATCAATAACGTCAAAATAACTAAGTGGTTTTCATCCTCTATTAGGATGCAGAAATCTCCAAAATATAACATTTGATATGGCCTGTTGTTCAGAATTATAGCAGCGTCTAGCAAAGCCTACCCTGCATTGGGCAATAATTGTAGAGATGGATGGAATGTGTCCATAAATCTCCCCTTTGGTTTTATGTTCACCCATAAGATGAGGCTTCTCACCTCATGAGAATCCTGGTGTATGTACCATCAATGAGATCTTGAACCTCTTTCGTCATAGTTCAAGTTTTGGTTCTATAGAGAATAATGTACTTCACGCATACCCTGAAGAAGGCCAGCCTTCTTGACTTAGAAGTACTGAACTGCTAGATATTAAGTTGTTCCAAAAATAATGGCCACTCTAAGCATTGTGTTTTGAAACGAAATTTTATTATAGTATTTTAATTATATTTTAAGTGAATTTCGACATACTTAATAATTGATGTATGTTCTTTAATAATTTTATACTTATTTCAGACAGAAAACATTCTTGAAGCATAGGTGTCCTTAATTATGAACACGACAAAAAAGGACCACTTATATTTCTTGCATGAGTTCAAGCTTGGGCACAATGCCTCTCAAACTGTTGCCAATATCAACAGAGCATGGGGAGAGGGGTCCACAAGTGATTTCACAGTACAAAGGGGGTTTCAGAAATTCTGTAGTGGTGATGAGAGCCTTGAGGATGAAGAAGGTAGAAGACGGTCATGCAGTCTTGACAATGAACAATTGAAAGCAATTGTGGAACAAAACCCCCGTCAAAGTGTCAGAGAAATGTCTCAGACACTTGGTGTCAGTATTGCAATGGTCTCACGCAATTTGCAGAAGATTGGTAAAGTGAAAAAGCTCAATAAATGGGTACCACATCCTCCATATTCTACTGATCTTTCACCCACTGACTACTGTTTTTTTAAGCATTTAGACACTTTTTTAAGTGATAAAACTTTCAGGTCCAAACCAGAGATGGAATAAGCTTTCAAAGATTTGTTAGCATCAATGCCAATAAGTTTTTATCAACGAGGCATAAATAATCTCGTTAATCAATGGCAGAGATGCATAGATGTTCACAGCTCATACTTTGACCAATCAAAACATTTCTGTTGTTAAATTTTCCAGAATAAAATTATGCTTCTGAAATCAGCCTGTAGCGGCACAAGCAGTTAGCACCATATTGGATGAGATCTCGTGGCAGCCATTGCCATCTCCGAGACTGGAGTGAGACCTTACCTGCATCCATTTGCCATGTGCGAGATCACAATGAGGCTCATTGTGGAGAAAACTATATAAAGGGAAAACACTCTTCAAATTCCTCTTCTTCGGCGCCATTACACAGCAGCGCCGGCTGAACACCAACACTGGCTGAGGCTTTCTGCCTGTCTCTCTCCAGAGGCAATGTGCCCACACTATCGGAGCTTAAGATGGTAGCTGAGAGCAGCACACTTCACCTTTCCTGTAAATAGACCAGTTGTAAATAGCAGTTGTACTTAAAGTCTTTTTCTCTTCACCTGCTGAAAGCCTGAATTCTATAAAGAACAAGAAGAATGATGGAAGGAAATGATATTCTTCCGATACCGTAAACCTTGCCTTTCCATTATTAAAAGCCATTATTTTCGGAACAACCTCGTATTTTGAAGCTTGTTACAAGCGCCTAAGCTTGTCCCTTACAAACCAGAAAGTCTTACTGTCAGCAACATGATTCAAGGTACCTGAAATCACCAACCTCCTTGAATTTTGTGTCATCATTGGAACAAACTGGCAGGAGTGCTTCCATCTTCATCAATGGTCATTTATTCAGTCATCTTTGTATAGAGAAACCAATATCAACAGAGCATGTATCTCTCTGACCTTCATTAGGCTAATTATTTTTTCTCCTCGCAGCTCGTCAGCTGAAGATGTGCAAGTCTTGTTAACATCCCCTGTGGATGTTGCTGCCACAGTCCATCTGTGGCCCTCATTTGATCTATTTATACATTTCTTATTCTAGGTGCTGCATGAAGCTCTTAACTGTTTTTCATGCCTTCACTCCTTCAATAAGCAAGGGTCTTTCAATCCAATATTTATATACTATTATTTATAGCCTTATGTGCTTTGAGATCCACTGCTCTAAAAAAAAATACAAACTACATCATATCATCTCAAAAGTTTATAAATTCTTATGATGTTATCAACATGCAATTCTCACTGGTAAGGATAAAAGTTTCTAAAATTGACAGAGAAATTTGAAGGATTACTTTGGTCCAACGGTAGAACACCTTTCATGTCTAAAAGAGATGTGGGTTCAAGTCTCATTAGCAGCCTTCAACTTTTTCTATGCAAAAGGGGTTTTCCAACCCAATATTTACATGCTGTTATTCATAGCTTTATGTGCTTCAAAATCCATGTTCCATAGAGAGAAAAAATGCTACTACCAACAATTATGAATTACTTAGCTAAATCTCTATATAACTATGGTGGAAAAAGTTGTACTACAAAAAAAAACTGAAAATGATAAAGAGAAAAAAATTGAAGAGTTATGATTTGAACACTAGAAGAAAAGAATCTTGGACACAGAGGTAGATACAAGAAAAATCTATAAAGGTAGATCAAAAGCATTCAGGTAAAATAGATTTTGAAGAAAAAATAGTAATAACAATAACAAATCAATTCTGTTGATTGTCATTTTAAACAGCTGTGAGTCATAGATTGCTGTTGTTGTTTAGCCCCGGGTTAACTGATCAGGCAAACCTATGATCAAAGCCATTCAAACTGTAACCAATCAATCTACTTTTTTTTCATTTGATTTTCTTTTATTTTCTCCTGACTTACTGTCTCTGAACTTCATTATTCAATATGCAATTTATTTTTAAGACTCTCAGGCGAGATTTTGCTGTTATTTGTAGCAGATCAAGCAGCCACGTAGAGAGTCTTTCATCAGTTTATACAGATGTGAGTAATAGGCTGCTCGTTGTAGTAGTGATAGCAACGTTACTAGCAAACAGGATGTTTTGTTGTGTCTTTGTTTTCCTCAAGATGACAGCTGTGCAAAGGAAAAAGATTGAGAAAGTTTTCTTTCCTAAATGTATAAATTCCAGTTTTTATGTCACTTAAAGCTGCAGAGAAAATATTAATACTTTAAGAAGACTAGATAAATTTCTTTCTCTCTAATCTGTTAATTTTCTACACACATACACATGCAAGCCTAGACACATATATACATACATGTATATTCATTCTTTCTTTCTCATATACTCTCTCTTCTCTCTCTCTCTCTCTCTCTCTTTATCTCACTCACTTTCATATTCATAAAAAAAATTATGTGGTTTCTCAAACAAATAATTGCAGAAAACAAAGCAATCAGAAAAGCAGCTTCTCTGAAATAATGCAAAAACTTCAAACAATGAAAAAGAAGAGACAGTGGTGGGAAACCGCTTTGAAAGGTATGCAAACTGCATTTGCATGTGATCGCAGTGGTAGAAGGTAAGAAAGACAGGAAGTAGTTTGGCTACAACAAAGGACGGCCAAAACCCATGCTATGCCACTGGGAGGAAATATATTGGGTTGTCCGGAAAGTTCCTGCTGATTTTTAAAGGAAAGAAAAAGGTCAATAAATACTTGCCATTACATTTTTAATCAGCCAAATATGAACCATTTTGTTGCACAATGCATCTCCATCTTTCCTTTAACTTGAAAATACCCTCTTCCCAGAATTGAGGTGGTTTCATGGCAAAGAATTCATCAAGGTATCTTTTTACGTCATCCAAGGAATTGAAATTTTTACCATTAAAACTATTCTGCAGAAACCTGAATAAGTGGAAATCCGAAGGAGCAATATCTGGTGAATATGGAGGGTGGGGTAACACATCCCAACCAAGCTGCAGGAATTTTTGTCTGGTTCCCAAAGCATCAAGTACCGAAAATGAACTTTCTTATCTTCCATTTTAAGGGGTTACAGAATTAACACAGGTTATAGGAACATAAACCTTCTTCCACGAAAAGATAGCTTAAACTGTGCTCTAAATGGAGGTGTAGTCAAATCCTATTTTATGGACTCAACCATGTTCTAAAATAAGTCGAAAGGTAAGCTACTATAAATCGGCACAAACTTACCAGACAACCCAATATTTATGACTTAGGTTCTACCTGGGTGGTCAGATTGATGTGGCTGATGTTAAAGATTGACCAGCTGCGATTCAATGCTTTTGAAGGAAAATGTGTATATATGGAAACAAAATTCTAAGGAGGAACACTTTCATAGATATCTTCTCTCCTTTTCATATACACTCTCCATCTCACTCACTTACATATTCATAAAAAAATATATGTGATTTCTCAGTAACATGGTTTGTGAAGGGTGTGCAGACTGCAGAGACCAGCCACCACAGTAAATATGTACAGTTGCAGTCGTTGAATGTATGTTATACTAATGAAAGATGGCAGTGAATTTGGTTACAACAAAAGGCAGCCAAAAACCTCTGCTATGCCACTAGGACAGAGTATGTTCATGACTTAGGTTCTACCTGAGTGGTCAGATTGATGTAGCTGATGTTAAAGATTGACCTGTAGTTAATTAATGCTTGTAAAAGAAAATGTGTGTATATGGAAACGAAATTCTAAGGAGAAGGGTAATGCTCTGGGTTGGAAAAACTAGAGAAAGTGATTAGTCTGAGAGAAAAGAAGCAGAATGAATGATGATGTATGACAGAAATGCTGGAGTAGAAAGGCGGTGATCTGGCAGAAACGTTAGCATGCCAGGCAAAATGGTTTGTGGTATTTCGTCTGCCGCTTCGTTCTGAGTTCAAATTCCGCTGAGGCTGACTTTGTCTTTCATCCTTTCGGGGTTGATAAATTAAGTACCAGTTACACATTGGGGTCGATGTAATCGATTCAATCCGTTTGTCTGTCCTTGTTTGTCCCTTCTATGTTTAGCCCCTTGTGGGCAATAAAGAAATAAGAAATTCTTGAGTTGAGGCAATATGCAAATAGCTAGCTAAGGAGCAGAGGCCATTATAGGAGTGGTAGCAGAAGGGAAGAGATTGAGAAGACAGCACTTGTAAAAGCTACAGGTTGGGAGTATGTTGGTGAGTGAGTCTTTTTCAATTGGTTGCATGACTTTCTTTTGGAAGCAGTCGAGGATATTCTTGTGTATAGCAATAAAATCATTCCAAAAGTAGAAGCAATATTTTATTGCAGACCTCAAACAGCATAGGTAGCTGTATGGAGCTGAAATATTTTCTGTTATTAAAAAAATGGAAGTTAGATGCTATGGAATGCAGTTTTGCTATGGAATGTGTGTGAAATTATCAGTAATTGTGAGGGTCTAGCATTTGTAGTGGCTTTAAGAGTTTTAATGGAATGTTCTTTGTGATAATTGAGGGTGATGTAAAAAAAGTGTTTTCAACATATGTGCAGTGGTTTTATTTTTATACTGTTGAAGGAGATAATGTTGTCACGGGCACATCGGACAGTAGAAGTTTGATGTGAGTTGTCTAAGGTGCATGTGGATGATGTGTGTGAGAATTGTTAGAGGTAATAGTAAACAGTTCGTTAACATACAATATGGGTGACCTGGGGAATTGAAGGTATGTTGGTTCACCTGTCCATGCTTCCATGTTATGATCTGACAGGAAGCTTCCAACCATGACATTAGAGTTGGATGGAGTCCACAGACAGACAGTTTCGCTAGGAATTTATCATGCCATATACAATCAAATGCCTTATAACTGTCAAGTGCAACAAACTGTTTTTGCTGAATGACTCAAAAGTAAGGGATTCTGTTGAGTAACAGGGGAGAGCTGGACTCTGGTAGTTCTGAATCAACAGAAACCTTGCTGGTAGTTGCTGAAAAGAGAGAGAGATTCAAAGTGTTGGGGAAGTTGTTAACGAATGTTTCCATCACTTTTGAGATACTGGAAGGGAGAGCTGGGAGGTTTTGCTTCTTTGGATTGGGACACACTGTAGAATGTTTCCAAAGACCAAGTTTGGGAGAAGTTTGGTGAGTAAGGGGCTAACACTGGGTTGTACTGTTTAAAGGATTATGGGTGAGTTGGATAACTTTTCTAGGTGTTGTACATAGTGTCCTTAGCCTGTACTACTGTGAGTGAACAATTTGGGTGGATTGAAGTTATGAAGTTTGGTAGAGTAAGGGGTGTGGACGGTCATTTCTAAAAGAATAGTTTCAGTTTCCTGCTTTACTGTCTCAGATGGATGAGGAGTTAAGCATAAGTACTTCCAAGATTAGTTTGAACTGGCAGAGTTCTGACAAGTTAACTGACTTAACCCTTTGCCATTCAGATTTTTCTATCAAACGCAATGCTTATTCATTGACATTGACTTGAATCAGCCATGCATTACCTTGTAGCTTTGATATTTTGATGACGTGATTGTATATTTTTAGAATGTCACTGTAAGATAGGTGTGAGAGTCCAGATTGGGCCCATTTGAACATAAAACAAGTAGTTTATTTTGGCCTGATATGGCTAAAGGGTTAAAGTACCAAAGAGTCTGGAAGAGATTTTGGTGGTGTATAGTGTGAATATGTGGAAGGTAGAAATGATTAGGCAGTAGTTGTATGTTTGGACAGATAGAGAAACAGTGGTGGTTTTTTAGAATCAGGCTTTAAAGATGAGCAAGAGATCAAATGTGTCTAAAGTATCTGTTTGTCAGTCAAGGATGTGTTTAGAGAGTTAAGAATTGCAAACAGTTCAGATTCAAACCAGCAGTATCAATGTGGAAGATGTGTGAATGTAATGATATTCTTTGAGTCACTTTTATATTGGTTTTGGTACTGTTTATTTGTGGTGGGAAGAAGAAATATTCATGACATATAAGTCATTGTCAAACACTCCATTGATACTTGTTTGTAGCCCAGTTAGATGTTGGAGGTCTTGTTTGTGCTTCTGAAATTTTGCTTCCTAGGAAAGAAGAGGATATGGAATTATGTTCCAGCTGATTAGGGCAGCTTTCTGAGGCATTACCCACAGACCATGGCATGATTTGCCCCCCCCCCTGAGAAACTTTACCCATCTGTACTCTCCAAGAATTGAAGATATCACTCATTGGAAAGAGTAGTGAAAGTCAATCCATCAAGGGATCATGACATCCTTCAGTTGGGAGACTAGTACAAGTACTCACAATAGCATGAACTCTGCCAAAAGAAAGCACCTATGGGTTAGGAGGTTGCCTTTCCATAACTTTGCTGAGTTTACCACCCATGGAAAAGAAAAGGCTGGAGCCATGCTATTCTATCAGGACATCAGCACTAAAGCAGTTGTCTTACAGAGCTCAGACTCTTCTCTGTCGGTTTTTGATCTTTAGTGATCTCAGAGGAAATGGCTTCTGGATGTGTTACCTTCACTGTGGCTGGCTTAGTTGATACAATACAATTAATAGCTAAATTAGGAAAACTACCATTCTGAAACGAAAGTAGTATTTTACAAAATTTGAAATAATTTTCAAGTCTAAGAAGGTAATCTTTTTAGCTGATTAAATGCAATTAATGTCTCTGAATGTACAATAAATGTATCTGTCCAATTTCCATAACAACAGTTATTAATATGAAGGACAGCCAGATATGAAAATCTTGTGCAAAACAAATTGTGCGTCCAGTTAAAGAAATCTTGTTGAACCAACTGTATAGAACTTGATTCCCTAATACTTTGATTTCCCTAATTTGATTAATATAGTTGAAGAATATCTCAGATGTAATCTGGGAAAGTCTTTTATTATTAGCAAATCTGAAAGCAGAACATGAGCTCATGTTGTAAGAAAAAAAAAGGTAAGAGGTTTTCTTGTTAAATATTATTAAGTGAATTGACCACCAGGAAGAGACCAGAAAGATGTCATTTAGCTGTCACAAAAACCAGCTAAAACTAAACATTGAAATCATTGAAATGGTTGTAACTGAGACCCAAAAACAAGAAAACTGAAGCTGAAAACCACTCCAACTGATGCCCCTCCATCATCACTGGAACTGACATTTCTGGAGTCAAAAGAAACAGAAATGTCAAAGAATGCAAGTATTAGAAAGGAACCAACAATGATCTGAAGATTAGTCTGTTTTTGGAAATCAATGAGAGAGAAATGAGTTCGGCATAGCAATATTCTTCAGAATAAAATAACCTATATTTAACGAGGTTTAATAATAGAAACAGATACATGGATGGTCAGATGCAAACAAAATGGGTGGAACAGCGACAGTGGAATGTTGATTAACCTTGTTTTCACATCGTTATATAAATTGACAATTGATTAGACTTGAAAGAGAAATATTTTTTTTTATTTATCTTTGCTTATGCAATACGAAAAATATGGACATGGATGAAATTGTGCATGTGTGTGTGTGTGTGTGTGTGTGAGTGTGCACGTGTGTGTGTGTGTGTGTGTGTGTGTGTGAGTGTGTGTGTGAGTGTGTGTGTGCACGTGTGTGTGTGTGTGTGTGTGTGTGTGTGTGTGTGTGTGTGTGTGTGCACGTGTGTGTGTGTGTGTGTGTGTGTGTGCACGTGTGTGTGTGTGTGTGTGTGTGTGTGCACGTGTGTGTGTGCACGTGTGTGTGTGTGTGTGTGTGCACGTGTGTGTGTGTGTGTGCACGTGTGTGTGTGTGTGTGCACGTGTGTGTGTGTGTGTGCACGTGTGTGTGTGTGTGTGTGTGTGTGCACGTGTGTGTGTGTGTGTGTGTTGTGTGCACGTGTGTGTGTGTGTGTGTGTGTGTGTGTGTGTGAGTGTGTGTGTGCACGTGTGTGTGCACGTGTGTGTGTGTGCGCACGCGTGTGTGTGTTTTGTGTTTATGTGATTAAAAAGTTCACTTTGCAACCATGTGGTTTCAGGTTCAGTCTTGCTGCACAGCAAGTGTCTTCTATAGCCCTTGGGCAATCGATGCCTATAAGTGAATTTGGTAGATTGAAACAGTGTGAAAGCCCATGTTTATATATATATATATATATATCAAAACAGGAGATTGGAAAAAAAGTATTTGATATTATTTATTCACTATTACATTTTATAGCAAGTTGATGCAGGTAATTTATTCCATCACCCTCCGTCTTTTAGTTTATGCAATTGAAAAAAATTGATTCATTTATGAGATGACTCAATATATATATATATATATATATATATATATATATATATATATATATATATATATAAGGGCATGTCCGTATATGAACGTGGTTTTTATGTTTTGTATACTTCCTTATGTTTTTTCTGTTACCTTTAACCATGGTTTTTCTTGTGCTTGTGCGTATATAGACGTATGTATGAACTTTTACGGTACGCCTGTGTGTGTGTATGAGTTTGTATATATATGCGTATATATTTGGCGAAAAATGCGAGTGAAGATGTGTACATTTTCATAGTGACGTATAAGTATGCACGTGGGTCCGCGAGCGCACATGTGAGCGTATGACTAGCCATGTTTACGTGTTTACTATGAACTTTTAATCTTATTTTATATAAGTAGCAGAATTATAACACAGTAATTTCCCTTTATATAACGGTATTTTTTCATAGCGTTTTTTCAGATGGCCAGATAACCGAAGAGATGGTGTTGTGGATTTCCACTTCGGCATCTGAAACTCAGAGTTTTATCTTGGCTACTGTATAATTGCCACATATTATTTTATAGATAAATTTCCTCTATTTACATAATATTGAGGTCTCTTTCTTTCTTTTGTTATCTTACCGATTTTACCAATATATATATATATATGCTGGAACCCCCTTCGGTCCTGATTGACCATGGGATTGCACCTAGACAGTTACCCTCCCAGGCACAAACAAGTCCGGGCAAGGTTGTTTATGGAAGACCAGCAGTTGCTCATGTATACCAGCCTCCCTTCTCCACACCACTGATGTTATCCAAGGGAAAGGCGAAGGGGCCAATTCAGTTTGGCACCAGTGACATTGCAACTCGTTTCTACAGCTGAGTGAACTGAAGCAATGTGAAATAAAGTGTCTTGCTCAAGAACACAACACGCAGCCTGGTCCCGGGTTTCGAGCTCACAACCTAACAATTGTAAGCTTGACACTCTAACCACTGAGCCATGCACCTTCACATATATATATATATATATATATGTGACCTCGTGTGTACCGTTGGCGATTTTTTTTCCTCTGTCTTCCCTTCTCTGGATGTTTCCTTCTCCTATGTTTCCGACAAAAGCTCCGCTCGAAACGTTAAACCCTCCTTCTTCCCTTCTTTCCTGAGCGTCCAATAATACTATATTTGTTCCACGTCCTCGCGTTGTTGTGTTTTTTGTGTTTTCTTGTTTGGATTAACTTTATATATGTATATATATATATATATATATCATCATCATCATCATCATCGTTTAATGTCCGCTTTCCATGCTAGCATGGGTTGGACGGTTCAACTGGGGTCTGGCAAGCTCGAAGGCTGCACCAGGCCAGTCAGATCTGGCAGTGTTTCAACAGCTGGATGCCCTTCCTAACGCCAACCACTCCGAGAGTGTAGAGGGTGATTTTATGTGCCACCGACACAGGTGCCAGACGAGGCTGGCAGACGGCCACGCTCGGATGGTGTTTTTATGTGCCACCGACACAGGTGTCAGACGAGGCTGGCAGACGGCCATGCTCGGATGGTGTTTTCTTATGTGCCACCGACACAGGTGCCAGACGGGCTGGCAAACGGCCACGCTCGGATGTTGTTTGTTACGTGCACACAGCACGGAGGTCAGTCGATGTGGTACTGGCTACGGTCACGTTCGGATGTGCCACCCACAAGGATACAAATTCCATTGATGTTCATCTATTTTTATTGGTTTGACTTGATTTGATTTTGATTTTGATTTTGATTTTGATTTAACTATATATATATATATATATATATAATATATATATATATATATATAACTATATATATATATATATATTAACTATATATATATATATATATATATATACACACAGGTAGGCAGACAGATAGGTAGATGCATTTCAATTTAAAATAACAGAAAAAATATATATACATGTCAGAATATATTCATAGATTAGAAGTTAACAATACAGCCACAATCAAGTGAAACTTGAAACAATGAGTGTATGTCTGCACGAAAGCTGTAGGGTTAATATTTTTATACAGGCTGTATATATTATGTAGACAGGGCTTTAGTCTTCCCAAAAACATCTCTAGGACTTGTGGCACCATTAAAATGCACCTAGTTCCCCATACAATATTGTGGTTGGTATAATAAGATGAACTGAATTTCTATTCATGAAAATCATACCAAAATATAGCATGATATAAATGACAGTGTTGGTTGCTTTCTGTCTGCTGCTGTGTATCAAATGACAAAATATTTCAATGAATGGCAGGACATTATGATGCCAGTTGCAACCAAAACAGCATGCAAAAAGACGGATGTCAAATTATGTGAAGAAGAATGATGTACATGCAAGATATTAAGACTTGTCAGAGCTTGATTTCAGTTAAAAAGCAATACTTATGCACAAAAGAATTGCAATACAGGTAAAATACAGCAGCCAACAAGGTGTGGCCAAAATAATGTCTAGAAAAAAAGTCTCACTTTTAGCTCAAAAAAAAAAGTCACATTTTATTTAAGTAC
This sequence comes from Octopus sinensis, assembly GCF_006345805.1. Lineage (NCBI taxonomy): Eukaryota > Metazoa > Mollusca > Cephalopoda > Octopoda > Octopodidae > Octopus > Octopus sinensis. The sequence goes on from NC_043000.1 coordinate 6,397,554, forward strand.
AATAAACAATTTAAGTAATAAAACAAAATTATTTTAGATTGGTTATTAACTGACACTGCATGAATTGGACACAATTTAAATGATGGAATTACACATAACTGTAGGCGTAGGAGTGACTGTGTGGTAAGTAGCTTGCTTACCAACCACATGGTTCAAGGTTCAGTCCCACTGCGTGGCACCTTGGGCAAGTGTCTTCTAATATAGCCTTGGGCAGGTCAAAGCCTTGTGAGTGGATTTGATAGACGGAAACTGAAAGAAGCCCGTCATATATATGTATATATGTATGTGTGTGTATGTGTGTATGTGTTTGTCGCCCCAACATCACTTGACAACCGATGCTGGTGTGTTTACGTCCCCATAACTTAGCGGTTCAGCAAAAGAGACCGATAGAATAAGTACTAGGCTTACAAAGAATAAGTCCCTGGGTCGATTTGCTTGACTAAAGGCGGTGCTCCAGCATGGCTAC
>NC_043000.1:6403019-6435519 GCF_006345805.1 Octopus sinensis
ATAAGACAAACTTATTTATCTAATTAATTTTTCTCTCTCTATTATTTTCCTTTTTCCTTTCTCTCATCTACCAGTTTTCTCATACCCACTACATTAATATTCTAAAAGTTTGCTTTTTATTAATTAAAAAGTATTTATTTTCTTCCCCCACTCCACTTTGAATTCCACTTGTTCATTATTCTTCCTATATTAGTAATTGCTCTTCCTTTTACTTCCCATTTTTTTTCTTTTGGTTTAATTTTCCAATTTCTACACTTCCTAATATAACTGTCTCAATCCAAGTTATTTCCTGATTCCAGTTTGTTATCAACATAGTTTAAAGACCACATTTCCTAAGCTACAATTCAAAAACAGGATTAGAAGCAGTTTCATATGACAAGATCTTATCAGCTGTAGATTTTAAATTGAACTTTTGCTGCGGTTGGATATAAAGTCTCTCTTAGTATACTATGGAATGTTGCATACCATTATATAATGTGTGGCATGTTAACTTGTGGAAATGATACAAGAAGCAAACTTTAAACTGACAGTGAGACTTTATACCTCTGCCAAATTATACAATGGAGCAAATAACACATCACAGATTCTGTTAGTTTATCCATCATTAAGATAATATCATGACGCATGCTCTGGGAAAATCTCTCACCTCACTACCCATAATGATTTTACAAACCTATCTATAGACAAAAAAGGGCTCACAGCAATGGTTCAGATTCATTGTTTGAGGATGTATTACCGTAAAGCCTCGAGTATAATACGCAGGGGATTTTTAGGGAGCTCTACCTCTGAAAAACCTAAACCTTGTGCATAATACGCACCCCTTCTCTAACTTGAGTCAAGGAGGTTTATATAACATCCTTCGTTTGTAAAACTGTATACAGTAACGTCCTTTATTATTATTGTATATATAACATGATGCAAACGTGTAGCTTTTTGTGCATTTTGTTTGCAGAAAATAAAGAAATAACAGAAATAACGTTTAATAAATGTTGCTTATTGCAAGTTATGGATGATTCTTTTATGACTTCATTGCTTTCAGGCTTAGCTTAAGGTATTTTTGCACCCGACATCACAAAATGCGTCTGAATAAACTTAACCAGACAGCAAATAGAAACTAGGACATTGCTTAGAAAATATTTTTCATTTTTAACCTCGTATATAGTACGCACTAGAGATTTTGACCTTTGAATTTTGGCGTAATAATGCAGATTATACTCGAGGATTTATGGTATGTACAATGTTATTGGATTCAAAGTCCATATTCTGTGCAGTACTCAACCAATCAAAATACAAGACTCAACCAAATGTTCCAATCTCACATGATAGGTCAAACAACCAATCACTAAAGATGTGCACGTGAAGCCTATTTATGGTTAGTTGAACATAAAATGTCAGAACAGAAATGAGTCCTACTACAGTACATTTATTTTATTTTATTCATTCATGTATCAAAGGAGAACACTGGTTATTTGGTATACCGACACAAATATGCCTCCCTCTCCAATTTTGTTTCCTCATAATTTTTTGAAAAATGGATGTTTCTCAGTGAAATTTTCTATAATTGGCATGGCTGCATGATACTGCTGCATGGAATCTATAGCCCCAGGTTGAACAAAAGTCTTGTGAATGGATTTGTTAAACAAAAACTGAAAGAAGCCTGTCATGTGTGTGTGTGTGTGTCCCATCACTGCTTGATAACTGATGTTGGTTTGTTTGCACCAAAAAGAGACTGATAGAATAAAAACTAGACTTAGAAAAAAGTGTATTGGAGTAATTTATTTGATTAACCCCTTCATAGTGTTGCCCCCACCATGGCCACAATCTAATGACTGAAGCAAGGAAAAGATAATAAACAAAATACATTTCACATTAAATCAAAATTTAATATGATAAAAAAAAGCAATTGGTGTGTGTGCACACATACATTCAGATGATGCCCGTCATATATCTTCAAAATTTCAAGCTTCATTTTGTAGATAAATATATGTGATGTGTGTCAGTACCTATGTGAGCGCAACATGTGGACCTTTTATTTTTATTCACATTAAATTCCAATATAATCGTAGTCTACACAATCCAAAAGGTGTTTGCAGAAAAGTTCATTGAAAAATATCCATTTTTCTGAGGTAACAAAAAGTCGGTGTGAGAGAACACACTTGTGTGGACATGACAATTATTCTGTTGAAGAATATAGCATTTGATAGCTGAGTAAATTTTGTTTCTTTTACTCTTTTACTCTTTTTACTCTTTTACTTGTTTCAGTCATTTGACTGTGGCCATGCTGGAGCACTGCCTTTAGTCGAGCAAATCGACCCCAGGACTTATTCTTTGTAAGCCTAGTACTTATTCTATCAGTCTCTTTTGCCGAACCGCTAAGTGACTGGGACGTAAACACACCAGCATCAGTTGTCAAGCGATGTTGGGAGGAACAAACACAGACACACAAACACACATATATATATATACATATACATTTATACAATGGGCTTCTTTCAGTTTCCGTCTACTAAATCCACTCACAAGGCTTTGGTCGGCCCGAGGCTATAGCAGAAGACACTTGCCCAAGGTGCCACGCAGTGGGACTGAACTCAGAACCATGTGGTTGGTAAGCAAGCTACTTACCACACAGCCACTCCTACACCTAAAAATAAGAAATATTTGTATTTCTGAAAACAACTGCAACATGTCCTTTCATTGTGCTATTATCATTGCTTTCTGTATTTCTAATACATAGAGCCCATGTTACTTTATATTTTTTTGTTCATTTTGTGTCTGCTTTTTCTATACTCACATGGATTAGATAAATTATCATTGAGGCATTGTTTTACAGCCAAACATCCTTCTTGTCACTAATCCTTACCTGCTGTTCATGTGTGGAATGTATTATTTCACATGAAACCTGATTTTTGGAGAAGCATAAATGTAAACAAAACATACACAAATACCTGCACACTCACACACCCATATGCATATCTATGCATTTATGTATGTATGTATGTATATATGTATGTATGTATGCATGTCTGCATGTATGTATGTATGTATCTATCTATCTATCTATCTCTACTGTTTGTATATCTGTATCTCTGTCTAGAATCTTGGTTCTCACCCAGGGTCTATATGACCCTGGGGATGGTGGGGGCATATAAGATTTTGTTGCTAAAATTTATCTGCAATAAATCAGTTATACTTCTACAATACTCAAAATATTTTAATATGTTGTTATGTAATTCCTAATTATATTTAATTACGAAAATACAGTCGCGTTTTATTAAAATTTCAAATGGCTGTAAGGATCCATCTGAGTAAAAGCGGAATGAAAGGGGTCCACAGGCAAGAAAGGTAGGTTGTTCATTATGGCCGGTCAGGGAGTGTCCATTAGTTTCACCCCCATTAAGCGCTTAGCTGTATAGGCAGCCTATCAGACTCAAATTGCCAGGGGCACACAACCTCTCTACAACTGGAGGGAGGAATGCATCAGGGTCAGGTAATTTTGTAAACAAAATAATTCCTGAACAAAGCCCTACTGGCAAAACCTTGGGCAAGGTGGGATTATCTCCCCTAGATCAATTCCAATTATGTCCATAACAGACTTGCCAAATATGGCTGAAGATGGCAGCTAAAATCTACTGGTGCACTTTTACTTTTATTTATTTATCTTATATTATAGTTGTGGAGGCAGAGGCACATGGCCTAGTGGTTAGAGCAGTGGACTGTGGAGGCACATGACCTGGTGGTTAGAGCAGTGGACTGTGGAGGCACATGGCCTAGTAGTTAGAGCAGTGGACTGCGGAGGCACATGGCCTAGTAGTTAGAGCAGCGGACTGTGGAGGCACATGGCCTAGTAGTTAGAGCAGCGGACTGTGGAGGCACATGACCTGGTGGTTAGAGCAGTGGACTGTGGAGGCACATGGCCTAGTAGTTAGAGCAGTGGACTGCGGAGGCACATGGCCTAGTAGTTAGAGCAGCAGACTGTGGAGGCACATGACCTGGTGGTTAGAGCAGTGGACTGTGGAGGCACATGGCCTAGTAGTTAAAGCAGTGGACTGCGGAGGCACATGGCCTAGTAGTTAGAGCAGCGGACTGTGGAGGCACATGACCTGGTGGTTAGAGCAGTGGACTGTGGAGGCACATGGCCTAGTAGTTAGAGCAGCAGACTTGTATTTGAGGGACCACGGGTTCGAATCTCAGACCAGGTGACATGTGTGTTTATGAGCGAAACACCTAAGCTCCACGTGGCTCTGGCAGAAGGTAATGGCGAACTTCTGCTGACTCTTTCGCCACAACTTTCTCTCACTCTTTCCTCCTGCATCTTGCAGCTCACCTGCAACGAACCGACATCCCGTCCAGGTGGGGAACCTATACGCCAAGGAAACCGAGAAACCAGCCCTTATAAGCCAGATATGGCTGGAAAAGGAACAAACAATATTATAGTTGGGGAATAATAGCACTGCTGGTTACAGGTTTCCAATGGATCAATCATTGGTTTTATTGTATTATGACAAGAATAACAAGAGGGTGTCTAACATGATATAAGGGATTTTGTTTGCAAAGCTGTTTATTTGGGGTTTTTTTTCGACTGTTTAAATTTTATGTTAGTAGATAACAGCAAAAGGTACACATGCTTTAATACATATGGCGAATTCTATACAGTTTTCATCTTTCCTTGACTGCTGACAATTCCCTTAATGCCGTGTGAGTCATTGGAGTACTGCAGCCATGCAGAGTATCTAGGGTGAGAAAGCCTGGTGCAGCTCGTCCTTCTCCAGGCTAAACTCATTTCTACAGCTAAGTGAACTGGAACAATGTAAAATGAAGTAATTTTGCTCAAGAACACAACACATTGCCCAGTCCAGGAATCGAAACCACGAACTTCCAGTCATGAATTCAACGCCCAAACTAGTAAGCCACATGCCTCCACAGGTTTTCATCAACTACAGTCAATTCACAAAACATCGGTCAACCTGAGGCTAAAGTATGAAATTTTTGTCCAAAGTGCTATCCAATGAGAATGAACTAGAACCATATTGTCACAGAGCCATGCCTTCACCCATAAATGGCTGATATTTGAATGACTTTCCTTTTTAATTTTCCTTAGCATCTCTCTAACCCTCTTGATATGAAACCACCTGAGACTCTTTTACTTGTTTCAGTCATTTGACTGTGGCCATGCTGGAGCACCGCCTTTAGTCAAACAAATCGACCCCAGGACTTATTCTTTGTAAGCCTAGTATTTATTCTATCGGGTCTCTTTTTGCCAAACTGCCAAGTTACGGGGACATAAACAGACTACCATCGGTTGTCAAGTGATGTTGGGGGGACAAACACAGACACACAAACATAGACACACACACATACATACATAAATACATACACACACACACATATATATATATATATATATATACGACGGGCTTCTTTCAGTTTCCGTCTACCAAATTCACTCACAAGGCTTTGGTCGGCCCGAGGCTATAGTAGAAGACACTTGCCCAAGGTGCCACACAGTGGGACTGAATCCAGAACTATGTGGTTCGTCTGTTTCAAAGTGATATAAATTAAAACCTTCCATTAAAATTTCATGCCACTTTATATTCCAAACACCAGCTTTAAAATGAGTTATTTTTTTAATAACTTCTTTCATTATTTTCAAAATCAACTGCAGTAAAGGAAGTGTATTTCATCAAAAATATGGAGACAAAAATCGTGAAGTGATCTTCCTTCAAAATTTCCTGTTATGTTCCAAACACCAGCTTTATAATGACAAAGTTATTTCACTAAATTTGTTGTTATTCTCGAAATAAATTGAAACAAAGGCAATGTATGGTAACAAAAGGCTTAATGTTCCTAAACGGATACTACAGATAAAAAAATGTACCAAGAGTCTTCTTTACTTATAGAGTACCATAAGTGAAACTTGTTTTCTAAAGTAAAGTTTATATTTACATGCATATTTTTCCATTGACCATTCCATTGTTTTTACAATGTTTTCTGGGTCTGATCAATGTTCTGTCCAAAAACTCAGGTTGGAACATCCGTTAGATTTCATCATTTCCCCTCCTATCAGCTTTTTATTTATTTATTTATTTTGATACAGCTCTATAGATTATGCAAATGTGTTTTTGTTTGTGTGTGTGTGTGTGTGTGTGTGTTATTCCATTTGGCAATCAATATTATGAAGGTAGGGAGTTAACAAATTTGATTTCTTTTGTTTGCATTTCCACCCTTTATATTAATGGAATTCTGCCAATGAATTTTGAAAAGCATTTTTGTTTTGTTTGTTTCTTTCTTTGTTACCATCATCATTTGTGTGTATGTATCCTTCCTTTCATAATATACTGGACAGAATCCAATTTGAAGCTGCCCATTTTACCAGACACAATAACTTGTGAGCAATTTATGAAGTAACCTATATTTTTCAAATTGTCAGGCCAAAACAAAAACCAAAAAATCTGTATTTGTTTTGCTTTGTTTTTATTCTTCCATGAATACATTTTCATTTTAAAGAGCCTTTTATAGCAGGTTTCTAATCTGTAATTAAGTCTTAATGAAAAAAAATCACACCTAAGATTTAAAAACCAGTCAAAACACCTTGTTTCTTTTTTTTTTTATTATTATTTTCCTTCTTTTGCACGTCTTCCTTTATTATCTGAAAGTTGTCCATTGTATTGAACAATAATAAACATTGCAAGCATCAATATATAACTAGTGTTAACCGAGTGGTTAACATTGTAGTCATTGAAGACTAGAGATAAACTGAGTTCAGTTACGATCATTTCACTTCAATTATCCGTTTATGGTTCGCAGGAAAGTGATGTCGTTCCACTGCCTTGATAACTGGGATCTTTATGAAAAATATCAATAAATTTACTTACCTGTATTTCCCTGTTCTTCTATAAAAATTTGCAGTCAAGAAGAAAGTGCACAAGGCCACATTAATGGCATGTTGACATGGATTAAATTAACCCTTTTGATATCAACTAAATTAAGCTCCTGTTCCATGATACAAAGGTTTTAACGTGATCTGATTCAAAACTTCCATCAAAATTTCAAGTTAATTTCTTTCAATCATTTGCTAAATAATGAGACATTTTTGCTAAATTCTTCATTATTTTCAAAATTAATTGGAACAAAGTTAAAGTATTTCAACTGAAGGATGCTAAGGAAAGGGAATTATCCCTTTTGATACAAATCCATTTAAGACCATCCTTGCTTCTATGACACAAACTTCCTGTCTAAAGATGATCTAAATTAAGAACTCTTATCAAAATTCTATGTTAATTTCTCTTCCAAACACCATCTTAATAATAAGTCATTTTTTTACTAAATTCTCCATTATTTTGAAAATTAATTGAAACGAAAGCAAAGCATTTCAACAGCAAAAAAAAAAATGGCAACAAAAGTGGGTGTTTAATGAAACAAATATATTTCTGAAACTGAAACAAAACTAACGGTAGGTGGAGTGGATGTGTGTGGTGGGGTTACATAAATCACTTTTTTTTTGATGGGGAGAAAATGAAAGAAGTTTTGACTTCTTTTCTGAGACCCACTGGCAGGCAAGTGAAACATTGGCAACGTTTTAACTCTGATATGTGAAGCATCATGCTAAATAATATATTAGCTGCACCAATTCTACTGACTTCAATGGCTGAGAAATGAGCCAATGAGGAAGCTTTGATATGAATGGTCAATCTCTAAGGAATAGCAGCCAAATACCCTTTTCCCCAAATTATATAGCGTTGTCTCATAAAAAGATGGTCGCATCAGATATTTATTTATTTATTGATTGATTGATTGATTGACTTGTCTGGGGGAAAAAATCTGTGTCCATGATCTTCACAGGTCACCTGTGACTGAAATATAGGTTTATGTCTGTACTATGTCTGGTAAAAAGAGGGATGGTCACAGATGGAACACCTTTGATCATAAGCCTGCAGGATCAAAGCTGACCTGGAGCTAAACAACAATCCAATATTTTATTTTTAAAATGTTAACCTATTGGAATCTAAAATATGCAGAAAGATCAGATTTATAAAAGGCTGAAAATGGAAAAGTTATGGCATTTTTGCTCTCCCTTAGTAAAATTACAGTAATAGTAAAGTAAAAAGATTTTACTATGAAACTGAAAGTACATGTCACACTAGCTTATTGGAGGCATCTTGGTTGTCATCATCATCATCATCATCATCATCGATTAATGCCCATTTTCCACACTGGCTTGGGTTGGATGGCTTGACAGGAGCTGGTAAGGCCAGGGGCCACATCAGGTTCCATAGTCTGTTTTGGCCTGATTTCTACAGCTGGATGCCCTTCCTAATGCCAACCATTTTACAGAGTGTACTGGGTGCTTTTGACATGGCACCAACATGCACACCAATGCTTTTTACATGGCACCTTGGTTTTAGGAAATCAATTCTGTTGTGGTGGGTGGGTCTTCTCGAGTACATCAATGTGTCACATATCTCGGTCCTCTGTCATCTCCTTTGTAAGGCTCAGTGTCTTGATATCATTCTTCAATATTTCATCCCATATCCTCCTGGGTCTCTCTCTCTCTCTCACAACGTCCCCCTACTTTAAGGGATCAGCTGTACTTGCAACAAAATATTGATATCATTCGCAAGGCTTCTGAGATAGAAAATTTAGAAAATTCAGAAAGAAACTTTGTAAAACTGCCATCAGGCCCTGCTAAGCTGAAGAGACCTCTTAACCCTGTCATGCTGTATTCCCCTTTTCTTTTAATTATTTCAGTTATTTCACTGTGGCCATGCTGGAGCACTGCTTTTAGTCAAACAAATTAATCCCAGGACATATTTTTTGTAAGCCTAGTACTTATTCTATTGGTCTCTTTTGCCAAACTTCTAAGTTGTGGGGATGTAAACACACCAACATCAGTTATCAAGCGATGGTGGTGGGGGGACAAACACAGACACACACTCAAATACACACACACACACCTATATATATACAACGGGCTTCTTTTAGTTTCCGTCTACCAAATCCACTCACAAGGTTTTAGTTGGCCCGAGGCTACAAGTAGAAAACACGAGCCCACGGTGCCATGAACTGGAACTGTATCAAGAACCACATGGTTGGGAAGCAAGCTTCTTAACACACGGCCATGCTCCTCCTATATTCTTACTACACAGCCATGGCAGAAATAAGTTAAACATCATCTCTACTGGATTCTCAGTAAAGAAGAAATGAACAATATATGTAGAAAAAGAAGATGCAGCCAATTCTGTTCATTAGTTTGCCTGCAGTTGTTACTTATCATCATTTAACTTCCACCTTCCATGCTGGCATGGGTTGGATGATTTGACAGGAGCTGGCCAGGCCAAAGACTGCATCAGACCTCTGTGTCTGTTTTGGCATGGTCTTTATGGCTGGATGCCCTTACTGACCCCAACTTCTCCACAGAGTTGACTGAGTGATTTTTACATGGCACCAGCTCAAGCAAGATCAGCTTTGGTATGGTTCTTATGGTGGATGCCCTTCCAAATGCCAACTACTTTATGCTGGGGACTGAATGTTTTTTATATGGCACCAGCATTGGCAGGGTCACCAAGTAACTTGCAAGACAAAGAAATTTTGAGAGGAGAGAGGGCATTGGAGGTGGTGATCTTATGTCAGATGATGAAAGGTTAGAGTGTGACAAAGAGACAGAGACACAGAAACAGGTGTCTTGTTATAGATGAGGTACATGGTTACCTGGCCAGAGAGAGAGTGATCAAGAACGAGAACAGAAACAGGTGTGCTGCTGTGAAGGAAATACATGGTTACCCATCCAGAGGGAAAACCCAGAGAAAGCGAAAGAGGGTGTCAGACAACAAGATGCGTGAGAGAGCAGGAAAAAGATAGCGTATGTGCAAATATTTATTTTGGGAGCTCAGAAACCCTGGTGAAGAGTACAATTAGATACAGGGGTCCCAGGTCAGAGAGAGTTAATCCTTTCGATACCAACCCACTCAAGACCACCCATAGTTCTATGATACAAATTCCCTGTTTTAAAGGGATCTAAATGAAAACCTTCTGCCAAAATTTCATGTTAACTTACATTCCAGACACCAGCTTAATAAGGGCAATGCTTTTTCATGGGATTCTTTTATTCTTTTACTTGTTTCAGTCATTTGACTGTAGCCATGCTGGAGCACTGCCTTTAGTCGAGCAAATCGACCCCAGGACTTATTTCTTGTAAGCCTAGTACTTATTCTATCAGTCTCTCTTGCTAAACCGCTAAGTGACGGGAACGTAAACACACCAGCATTGGTTGTCAAGCGATGTTGGGGGGACAAACACAGACACACAAACATATACACACACACACATATATATATATATATATATATATATATATATATATATATATATATATATATATATATATATGAAATACTCCTGTCACAACCTGGGACTTTGAAGACTGCTTAAATGCAAGAAAGTATACTAGTCCCTTAATATTTGATATTCAATATTTCATCTATTCAATAAGACAATCAATACTTCATTTCATTTTACTATATATATATTTTCTTTGAATAATATATATCCCTCTATACACAATCATACAAACCCCTTTTTATTTATATATATATATATATATATATATACATATACATATATACGATGGGCTTCTTTCAGTTTCAGTCTACGAAATCCACTCACAAGGCTTGGGTCAGCCCGAGGCTATAGCAGAAGACACTTGCCCAAAGTGCCACATAGTGGGACTGAACCCGGAACCATGTGGTTGGTAAGCAAGCTACTTACCACACGGCCACTCCTGTGCCTATATTTCTGCACCTAGATTCATTATTTTTAAAATTAGATGAAACAAAGGCAATGTATTTCAACAGGATTATGATAACAATGATGTTAAAATTCAAAGGTGTTGTGCAATTTAAAAACTTTTTCCAAGGAGCTCAGCAAATAGTGATGAACTACTTCTTAGATCTCTGGGCTCTGACACTAATGTTCTGGTTGAATACCTCTTATAGGTCCTGATCATACATATATCTTAGGTGGAAGACTTCAGGTTACAGCAATATATAATTGATGATATACTTAAGGAGCACTCTGTTGGTTACGATGATGAGGGTCCCAGATGATCTGATCAACTGAACAGCCTGCTCGTGAAATTAACGTACAAGTGACTAAGCAATCCACAGACACATGTACCCCTAACGTAGTTCCCAGGGAAATTCAGTGTGACACAGAGTGTGACGAGGCTGGCCCTTTGAAATACAAGTATCACTAATTTTTGCCAGCTGAGTGGACTGGAGCAACGTGAAATAAGGTGCCTTGCTCAAGGACACAACGCGTCGCCAGGAATCAAACTCACGACTTTACAATCGTGAGCTGAATGCCCTAACCACTAAGCCATGTGCCTATCTTAGAAATTGGAAGAGCGCTAATAAATATATTAGCAACAGCATGAGCTTTGTGGCTAAGAACATTTTGTACTACAGCTACGAGACAACCAATGTCTTGTGAGTGAAAGAGGCAAAAGGGAGCTGAAGAAGCCTATTTGTGTGTGTGTGTGTGTGTGTCTGTCTGTCTGTCTGTCCGCCTGTGTATGTATGTGCATGCATGAAAAGGCAATGACACAGTTTTGCGACTTTCTGCTGCCTTGATGTTTGCTTTTACCCAGCTCATCCAGATTGCCAACTAACTCACAAAGTCATGTACACCTATTATTACTGGTATAAATGTGTATTTTATAATCTGGATACAGAAGCTGGAGGTTTTGAAGCAATTGTCCATAGTTATCCTCTTTCTGGTTGATTTTCAAAGAGATTTTTATATCAGCAGGACAGCTGATCTCTATGGAGGGACATACTTTTACTTGTGTAAAACACTTACTTGTGTAGGTTTGTGTTTTGTTCTATGTAAGTATTCTCATGTATGCCTAGATATGCGTACATATACACATATACTCAGGTTGTATGCCTAGATATGCGTACATATACTCAGGTTGTATGCCTAGATATGCGTACATATACTCAGGTTGTATGCCTAGATATGCGTACATATACTCAGGTTGTATGCCTGGATATGCGTACATATACTCAAATGCTAAACTTCTGGAAAGTTTTACAAATCTTTGCATTATTGTTGATGGCTTGAATCTGTAGTCTTCAAATGAGCTTTCTCATTCTTGGCTTTGAGAATCCAAATTTCTCACGATTGATACTTAGGTAGTTTGTTCCATATCCTAGTGCCCCAATAATTACAGGTATATACCTGAACTTGTAATCCAGGTAGAGTTAAGTGAGAAACAAGTTAAAGTATCTCTTTGAGTCATGCTGACTCATAAGAGCCAGTTTCTTGGTTTCCATAGTTTATAAGTTCTCCACCTGGATAGGATGCTAGTCCATCACGGGATTACTGAGTGGGCTGGAACAAATGTGAAAAGAAGTGTTTTGCTCAAGAACATAATGCAATGCCCAGTCCAGGAATCGAAACTACAATCTTAGTCATGAGTCCAATACCCTAACCACTAACTCATGCATTTCTACATCCAGGTAGAGTACCTGTAAGTTTCTCAATAGGCACAGGAGTGGCTGTTTGGTAAGTAGCTTGCTTACGAACCACATGGTTCTGGGTTCAGTCCCACTGCGTGGCACTTTGGGCAAGTGTCTTCTACTATAGCCTCGGGCCGACCAAAGCCTTGTGAGTGGATTTGGTAGACGGAAACTGAAAGAAGCCTGTCATATATATATATATATATATATATATATATATATATATAAGTATGTGTGTGTATATGTTTGTGTATCTGTGTTTGTCCTCCCAACATCACTTGACAACCGATGCTGGTGTGTTTACGTCCCTGTAACTTAGTGGCTCGGCAAAAGAGACTGATAGAATAAGTACTAGGCTTACAAAGAATAAGTCCTGGGGTCGATTTGTTCGACTAGAGACGGTGCTCCAGCATGGCCACAGTCACATGACTGAAGCAAGTAAAAGAGTAAAGAGAGTTCAGCATGTGTGTTTTCTTTCTCACTGATCTTTAGCTTTATGTTGACACCTGCTGGGCAGCTGATTTCCACAACTGTACATCTTCACTGTCCCAAATCTATTATATAAAATCCGTTCTGTCTGTCTGTGTGTGTGTCTTCTAGGATCTCAGGCATCCTCAATCTGAGTGTGCTCAAATTTGATATGTAGATACCGACGGTATCAGGGCGTGTATAAGTCTTGAAAAAATTACAAAAATCAATTCCAGGTGAGAATGCGATCGATAAAGCCACAGGAACGTGCATTTGTATGTGCAAGTACGTCAGCTGTTGTGAGAAAAAGTCTATCTTTATTTCTTCTTTTGCTGGGTCTCAATTTTAGGTTAAATCAGCGTTTCTCAAAGGGGAGGCCTATGGGACGGTCAGACAAGTTGTTTTGAGAAAATTTGGTTTAAATGTTTGACAACTCAGCACTGTCCATTGGACGGGGGAGCGTTTTGCTCGTCACTATATATATATATATGTATGTATGTATATATGCGTGTATGCGTGTGTGTATATTTGTGTGTGGTGTGTGTATGTAAGCATGTGTGTCTGTATGTGTGCATGTGTTTCTGTGTGGAAAATTGTATTTGTTCTCACAGCTTCATTATCAATACAGATTCATTATGAATCAGGAAAGCTTGTCCCGGCTTCTTGACATGTTACATGATCCTTGCAAACAATAAGTTCATTCAAATCAGTTGTTTGTGTTCCAGTTCTCCATGTACGCATATCCAGTCTGTTTGTTATTTAATAGACCTGGGAAGTATTACTTCACTTGGTAACAAGTAGGGGTTAGCAACAAGAAGGGACCCCAGCTGCCCTAATATAATATTTTTGTCTTGCCAATACAAGTATGGTAAAATAGATGTTAAAAACAACAGCATGGCTTTTGTTTCCAGTTCACTGTGTAACGATGTCCAGGTGTGTTCATTGTTTTGACAGACAATGGGAAATATTGGTTTCAAATTTTGGCACAAGGCCAGCAATTGTAGGGGGAGGGGGAGGGGGAAAGTCGATTATATCAACTGCCAGAGCACAACTGGTACTTATTTTATTGACCCCGAAAGGATGAAAGGCAAATTTGGTGGAATTTGAACTTGAAATGTAGCGAGGGGCAAAAGAGAAATATATCAACCTTGCTTGGAACAAAAGAGAAACATTAACCTTGCTTGGAAACAGGTGAACGTTGATAATAGGAAGGGCATCTGCCCGGAGAAAATTTGTCTCAACTCCATCTGACCCATACAGGTATGGAAAAGCAAGCATGATGATGATGATGATGATGACGATGTTGTTTGATGATTGATGATGATGATGATGACTGGTGACTGGTGGTTGATGATTGATGATTGATGATGATGATGGTGATGATGATGATGATGATGATGATGATGATGATGATTGGTGATTGATGATGATGATGATGATGATGATGATTGGTGATTGATGATGATGATGATGATGACGACGATGACAATAAATATATTGTTTTAGTAGATAGGTGAAAGACTTCAGTTATCAATAACATATATTGATGATATATTGTTAGCTTTAAATAAGTGAAAAACCTTCAGGTTATGACAATATATATTGATGACACATTGATATCTTATTAAGTACGCGACAAGATATTGATTTCCTTTTTTTTTTCATAGATACAGTCAATATATCAGATCTAAAGGTGAGGGCAAATATAAACATGTAATATTTGTGTAGTGTTGTGATTATCTATGCCATTGAAATAAAGTAGTTACAATTGGGACTCGGATTTCATAACAAACAAGGCTTGTGAAGAACTTATTTCCACAGCACTAATACAGGTACAGATGTGGCAGTATGGTTTAAAAGCATACTCCCCAACCACATGGTTTCAGGTTCATTCCCACTACATGGTACTTTGAGTGTCAAGTGTCACGTGTCTTCTGCTGTATCCTTAGACTGGCCTAAGCTAATTTTTGGGACTTTTATTCTTGGTAGACAGAATCTGAAAGAAGCCTGTTGGGCACATATAGATGAGGGGCAGCTGAAAAGTTCCTTGCTTTGGGTGAAAGAAAACACAGGTGGATCAGATGATTATGATTTTATTCAATGCATTCTCCTCTCAGGTTCATGCACTTATTGCAGCAGTCCTTCAGTTTTTCTAAGCTCTGTAAAAGAACTTGGAAGGTTGGACTTCCAATTGTGCTTTTTACGATACCCTTGAAGCCAGGAACTTTCTTCCCTTTGCGCGCACGTGTGTGTGTGTCTGTACATGCATGCATGTGTGTGTGTGTATTTGTGTGTTTGTGTGTGTGTATGTAAATGCATATATATATATATATATATACATTTTTATTCTTTTTATTTTATTTGTTTCAGTCATTTGACTGCAGCATTCCTGGAGTACCACCTTTTAGTCAAAGAAATCAACCCCAGGCCTTATTCTTTGTAAGCCTGGTACTTATTCGATCAGTCTCTTTTGCCGAACTGCTAAGTTCACAGCATCGGCTCTCAGGCAGTGGTGGTGGGGACAAGCACACACACACACACAAGCACAAACACACACACATATACACATCAGATGACCATGTGACCAACAAGGCCATCAGATGTTACACACATCGCTGGTCACAATGCACTTTGCATTGTTTTAGTCTTAAAAAGACACCAGCCAACTGGGTAGATGATCAGGCCATCATTACTCCCTTATTGAAAGAAGGACTAGAGCAACATGAAATGAAGTATTTTGCTTAAGAATACTTTGTGCCGTTTGGTCTGGTAATCAAACCCACGATCTAATAATCATGAGTGCAACACTAAACACTTGGCCAAGCGCCATCATATACACACACACACGCACACACCCAAGAACATGTAGGTTCCTCTGGTATGTTCAAACCCAAGAAAAGCTCATAATAGACCCAGGCCAGATGGGAAAAATAGTCTCCATTTAAAGAAGAACATTAAGTGTTACAGTAATCAGTATTAAATCAGTACTAACTATATGCGTGACTTACCGTAAATCCTCAAGTATAATCCGCAATTTTTTCCCAAAATCTAAAGGTCAAAATCCCTAGTGCGTACTATATATGAGGTTAAAAATGAAAAATATATTCTAAGCAATGTCCAAGTCCCTATTTGCTGTCCGGCAATGTTTACTCAGGTGCATTTTGTGATGTCGGGCGCAAAAATACCTTAAGCTAAGCCTGAAAGCAATGAAGTCATAAAAGAATCATCCATAACTTGCAGTAAGCAACATTTATTAAACGTTATTACTGTTATTACTGTTATTTCTTTATTTTCTGCAAAGAAAATGTACAAAAAAGCCACACGTTTGCATTGTGTTATATATACAATAATAATAAAGGACGTTACCGTATACAGTTTTACAAACCAAGGACGGTATATAGACCTCATTGACTGAAGTTAGAGAAGGGGTGCGTATTATACACAAGGTTTAGGTTTTTCAGAGGTGCAGCCCCCTAAAAATCCCCTGTGTATTATACTCAAGGGTGGCCTATACTCAAGGATTTACAGTATGTATAAAGATTATAAGTCTACACATGTACATGTATACACCTGCAAGTAATAGAACACAATAGTGGAAATGAAACAACATACTTGAAAGATACCAAAGGGTATCATCTTAACAGTGGTATAGGCAGAGATTGTGCCACTAGGGGCAACCCATGAGTTTGCTTCCCTCCTCCCATCTCCCTGGGTCTCCAATCCTACATAAGCTTATACAGTTGACTCAAAAATGCTGCCCCCATCAAAGCATCATCCAAGATGGACTGCTTCATCTTGCCCCACCCAGCAACCATATTGCCTTTTTGCCTCTAATAGAAATACATCCCTCAAAATTTTAGGGCCATACCTACAGGCCCATCTGCCCTCACCTACATCTGATCTACATGATTCCATATAGTTTCCATCACTGAAATTTCTCTGATAGGGGTTTGGTTGACTCTGGGCTATTGTAGAAGTCTCTTGCTTAAGAGGTTGCGCAGAGTGGTCAAACATGAAACCATGGGCAGTGAACTTGTTAACTGGACAGTTGATAACCACACAGTATGTATTCAATCAATTAGTCTAATGCAAAACAAATATATATATTCAAACTCAACTAGCATTACAAGTTTAACTTCATAAATAATACTTTGACATATGCAAGACAAAGAGAAAAATAAGTAAATATATATACACACACATATATATATACAATATATATATATATATAACACACACACACACACACACATATATATATATATACATATATATATATACATATATATATTATGTATGTATGTATGTATGTATGTATGTATGTATGTATGTGTATTTGGGGATGTGTATGTGTGTATGCATGTGTGGTTGTTTGTGGTGCTGTAAATAATATATATATATATATATCTATATATATAATATAAAATAAATAAGAGAGTGGTCACTATATGGCTCACTCTAGCACCAGTTAATCCAAAAGGTTCAAACCACAAAAATACATGTTTCCCCTGAAAGTCAGTACGATTGTTAGCTCACACGGACAGGGCAAATAAAAATCAAAAATACAGATTATTTTGGGACATTGTTTCGCTATTAATGAATTAAATGTAATTTTACTTACAAAAAATCCACTTGTAGCTCCTCAGCCAAAACTATCTGGATGAAATCCACTCAATCACACGCCAGATTTTACCATAACGATAAATACACGTGTGGTTCAATTGATTACATCCGACGTTATAATTCAAATGCCCCAACTAACAGCGCGCCAAATTTTCACGGAAAACAAATACAGCATTTAGAAA
Source organism: Octopus sinensis (assembly GCF_006345805.1). NCBI lineage: Eukaryota > Metazoa > Mollusca > Cephalopoda > Octopoda > Octopodidae > Octopus > Octopus sinensis. The sequence goes on from NC_043000.1 coordinate 6,420,808, forward strand.
TAAATGCAGCATAATTATAATTAATTAATAAGGGTGAGAGAATTAGATACTAATTTAATAGTATATCTATTCTACACCAAGTGGCCTAGTGCTCCGAGAACCTGGATTATTATAATATTTTATAATATATTATAATATTTTTACAAAATAAATATAAGAGAGTGGTCACTATATGGCTCACTCTAGCACCAGTTAATCCAAGGGTTTCACCACAAAAATACATGTTTCCCATGAAAGTCAGTACGATTATTAGCTCACAACACGGACAGGGCAAATAAAAATAACAAAAATACAGATTATTTTGGGACATTGTTTCGCTATTAATGAATTAAATGTATTTTACTACAAAAAAAATCCACTTGTAGCTCCTCAGCCAAAACTATCTGGATGAAATCCACTCAATCACACGCCAGATTTTACCATAACGATAATACACGTGTGGTTCAATTGATTACATCCGACGTTATAATTCAAATTCAAATGCCCCAACTAACAGCGCGCCAAATTTTCACGGAAAACAAATACAGCATTTAGAAATAATGCAGCATAATTATAATTAATTAAAATAGGGTGAGAAATTAGATACTAATTTAATAGTATATCTATTCTACACCAAGTGGCCTAGTGCTCCGAGAAACCTGGATTATTATAATATTTTATAATATATTATAATATTTTTACAAAATAAATATAAAGAGTGGTCACTATATGGCTCACTCTAGCACCAGTTAATCCAAAAGGTTTCAACCACAAAAATACATGTTTCCCATGAAAGTCAGTACGATTGTTAGCTCACACGGACAGGGCAAATAAAAATAACAAAAATACAGATTATTTTGGACAATTGTTTCGCTATTAATGAATTAAATGTAATTTTACTTACAAAAAATCCACTTGTAGCTCCTCAGCCAAAACTATCTGGATGAAATCCACTCAATCACACGCCAGATTTTACCATAACGATAATACCGTGTGGTTCAATTGATTACATCCGACGTTATAATTCAAATGCCCCAACTAACAGCGCGCCAAATTTTCACGAAAACAAATACAGCATTTAGAAATAAATGCAGCATAATTATAATTAATAATCCAGGTTTCTCGGAGCACTAGCCACTTGGTTAGAATAGATATACTATTAAATTAGTATCTAATTCTCTCACCCTTATTAATTAATTATAATTATGCTGCATTTATTTCTAAATGCTGTATTTGTTTTCCGTGAAAATTTGGCGCGCTGTTAGTTGGGGCATTTGAATTATAACGTCGGATGTAATCAATTGAACCACACGTGTATTTATCGTTATGGTAAAATCTGGCGTGTGATTGAGTGGATTTCATCCAGATAGTTTTGGCTGAGGAGCTACAAGTGGATTTTTTTGTAAGTAAAATTACATTTAATCATTAATAGCGAAACAATTGTCCCCAATATCTATGTATTTTTGTTATTTTTTTTTGCCCTGTCCGTGTGAGCTAACAATCGTACTGACTTTCATGGGAACATGTATTTTTGTGGTTGAAACCTTTTGGATTAACTGGTGCTAGAGTGAGCCATATAGTGCCACTCTCTTATATTTATTTTGTAAAAATATTATAATATATTAAAAATATTATATAATCCAGGTTTCTCTCGGAGCACTAAGCCACTTGTGTAGAATAGATATACTATTAAATTAGTATCTAATTCTCTCACCCTTATTAATTAATTATAATTATGCTGCATTTATTTCTAATGCTGTATTTGTTTTCCGTGAAAATTTGGCGCGCTGTTAGTTGGGGCATTTGAATTATAACGTCGGATGTAATCAATTGAACCACACGTGTATTTATCGTTATGGTAAAATCTGGCGTGTGATTGATGGATTTCATCCAGATAGTTTTGGCTGAGGAGCTACAAGTGGATTTTTTTTGTAAGTAAAATTACATTTAATTCATTAATAGCGAAACAATTGTCCCAAAATAATCTGTATTTTTGTTATTTTTTATTTGCCCTGTCCGTGTGAGCTAACAATCGTACTGACTTTCATGGGAAACTGTATTTTGTGGTTGAAACCTTTTGGATTAACTGGTGCTAGAGTGAGCCATATAGTGACCACTCTCTTATATTTATTTTGTAAAAATATTATAATATATTATAAAATATTATAATAATCCAGGTTTCTTGGAGCACTAGGCCACTTGGTGTAGAATAGATATACTATTAAATTAGTATCTAATTCTCTCACCCTTATTAATTAATTATAATTATGCTGCATTTATTTCTAATGCTGTATTTGTTTTCCGTGAAAATTTGGCGCGCTGTTAGTTGGGGCATTTGAATTATAACGTCGGATGTAATCAATTGAACCACACGTGTTTTATCGTTATGGTAAAATCTGGCGTGTGATTGAGTGGATTTCATCCAGATAGTTTTGGCTGAGGCTACAAGTGGATTTTTTTGTAAGTAAAATTACATTTATTCATTAATAGCGAAACAATTGTCCCAAAATAATCTGTATTTTTGTTATTTTTTATTTGCCCTGTCCGTGTGAGCTAACAATCGTACTGACTTTCATGGAAACATGTATTTTTGTGGTTGAAACCTTTTGGATTAACTGGTGCTAGAGTGAGCCATATAGTGACCACTCTCTTATATTTATTTTGTAAAAATATTATAATATATTATAAAATATTATAATAATCCAGGTTTCTCGGAGCACTAGACCACTTGGTGTAGAATAGATATACTATTAAATTAGTATCTAATTCTCTCACCCTTATTAATTATTATATATATATATATATATATATATATATACATGTATATATATATATACATATATATATATATATATATATATATATATATGTATCATCATCATCATCATCGTCGTTTAACGTCCGTTCTCCATGCTAGCATGGGTTGGACGGTTCGACCGGGGTTCTGGGAAGCCAGAAGGCTGCACCAGGCTCCAGTCTAATTTGGCAATGTTTCTACAGCTGGATGCCCTTCCTAACGCCAACCACTCCGTGAGTGTAGTGGGTGCTTTTTACGTGCCACCTGCACAGGTGCCAGGCGGGGCTGGCAACGGCCACGGTCAGATTGGTGTATTTTATGTGCCACCGGCACGGAAGCCAGTCGAGGCGGTGCTGGCATCGGCCACGAGTCGGATAGTGCTTTTTACGTACCACCAGACCAGGGATCCTGGCTGGTTCAATTCGATTTCGATTTGTATATATATATATATGTATATATATATACATATATATGTATATATATATATATATATATATATATATGATAGTTTCCGCTACCTGGGTGACCAAGTTAGTAGTGGAGGTGGATGCTCAGAGAGTGTCACCACTAGAATACGAATAGCCTGGGCAAAGTTCAGAAAGCTCCTACCCCTACTGGCGACAAAGGGTCTCTCGCTCAGAATGAAAGGTAGATTGTATGATGCATGTGTGCGAACTGCCATGCTTCACGGTAGTGAAACATGGGCTGTGACTGCAGAGGACATGCGTAGACTTGAAAGAAATGAAGCTAGCATGATCCGCTGGATGTGTAATGTCATTGTGCACGCACGACAGAGTGTAAGCACCCTGAGAGAAATGCTGGACATAAGAAGCATCAGATGTGGTGTGCAAGAGCGACGCTTGCGATGGTATGGTCATGTACTGCAGATGGATGAGGAGAGATGTGTGAAGAAGTGCCACTCCCAAACAGTTGAAGGTATCAGGGGGAGAGGTAGACCCAGGAAGACATGGGATGAGGTAGTCAAGCATGACCTCCGAGCATTGGGTCTCACTGAGGCAATGGCGAAGGACCGAGATCTCTGGAGATATACTGTGACTGCAAAAATCCGGGCTGCTTCCTGCACCAGTTCCACATAGCCCCTGCCCATTCAAAGTACCCTGGATTCCAGAACGTCCCGCTGTGCTTGAGAACTGTTGAGTCAAGTACATGAACATGAACATCGAAATAAATATCAATGGAAATAGTCGCTGTGATACCTGTGCAGGTGGCACATAAAAAGCACCATCCAAACGTGGCCGTTGCCAGCGCCGCCCCGACTGGCTTCTGTGCCAGTGGCACATAAAAAGCATCATCCGAACGTGGCCGTTGCCAGCACTGCCTTGGCTGGCTTCCATGCCAATGGCACGTTAAAAGCTCCAATCGATCGTGGCCGAGAACATTTCTTAGTGGTAAGACCATAGCAGATCTACTTCTAGCATAAGGGTTGTCCACATAGTGGTCATCCCTCTCATATATAAATATATAATACAATTTTATTGAACCTTCAGATTTTTATATGCTAGACTACTGGTGTGAAATTGATGTTAATTAAATTAATATCAAATTTCTCACCCACATTTTAAATTTATATATATCATCATCATCATCATCGTTTAACGTCCGTTCTCCATGCTAGCATGGGTTGGACGGTTCGACCGGGGATCTGGGAAGCCAGAAGGCTGCACCAGGCTCCAGTCTTATCTGGCAAAGTTTCTACAGCTGGATGCCCTTCATAATGCCTACCACTCCGTCAGTGTAATGGGTCCTTTTTACGTGCCACCCGCACAGTACGTGCCACCAACACAGTACGTGCCACCCGCACAGTACGTGCCACCCACATAGAGATCAGAGAGAAAGCCGAAAGCGGCACCCTCTTTGATCTCTTTTGGCACCCTCTTTGATCTCTTTCGGTATTCCTCTTTGATCTCTTTCGGTATTCCTCTATGATCTCTTTCGGCACTCTCTTTGATCTCTTTCGGCACCCCCTTTGATCTCTTTCGGCACCCTCTTTGATCTCTTTCGGCACTCTCTTTGACCTTTTTCGGTACTCTCTTTGATCTCTTTCGGGACTCCTCTTTGATCAAAGAGGAATACCCTCTTTCGGCACTCTCTTTGATCTCTTTCGGCACTCTCTTTGATCTCTTTCGGCACCCTCTTTTATCTCTTTTCGGTATTCCTCTTTGATCTCTTTCGGTATTCCTCTTGATCTCTTTTGGCACCCTCTTTGATCTCTTTCGGCACTCTCTTTGATCTCTTTCGGTATTCCTCTTTGATCTCTTTCGGCACCCTCTTTGATCTCTTTCGGCATTCTCTTTGATCTCTTTCGACACCCTCTTTGATCTCTTTCGGTATTCCTCTTTGATCTCTTTCGGTATTCCTCTTTGATCTCTTTCGGCACCCTCTTTGATCTCTTTCGGTATTCCTCTTTGATCTCTTTAGGTATTCCTCTTTGATCTCTTTCGGTATTCCTCTTTGATCTCTTTTGGCACCCTCTTTGATCTCTTTCGGTACCCTCTTTGATCTCTTTCGGTATTCCTCTTTGATCTCTTTCGGCATTCTCTTTGATCTCTTTCGGTAGCTCTCTTTGATCTCTTTCGGTTATTCCTCTTTGATCTCTTTTGGCACCCTCTTTGATCTCTTTCGGCACCCTCTTTGATCTTCTTTCGGCACTCCCTTTGATCTCTTTCGGCACCCTCTTGATCTCTTTCGGCACCCTCTTTGATCTCTTTCGGCACCCTCTTTGATCTCTTTCGGCACCCTCTTTGATCTCTTTCGGCACTCCCTTTGATCTCTTTCGGCACCCCCTTTGATCTCTTTCGGCACCTCTTTGATCTCTTTCGGCAACTTCTTTGATCTATTTCGGCACTCTCTTTGATCTCTTTCGGCACCCTCTTTGATCTCTTTCGCACCCTCTTTGATCTCTTTCGGCACCCACTTTGATCTCTTTCGGCACCCTCTTTGATCTCTTCGGCACTCCCTTTGATCTCTTTCGGCACTCTCATTGATCTCTTTCGGCACTCCTTGTGATCTCTTTCAGCACTCTCATTGATCTCTTTCGGCACTCCCTTTGATCTCTTTTGGCACCCTCTTTGATCTCTTTGGGCACACCCTCTTTGATCTCTTTCGACTCCTTTGATCTCTTTCGGCACCCTCTTTGATCTCTTTCGGCACCCTCTTTGATCTCTTTCGCACCCTCTTTGATCTCTTTCGGCACTCCCTTTGATCTCTTTCGGCACCCTCTTTGATCTCTTTCGGCACTCTCTTTGATCTCTTTCGGTATTCCTCTTTGATCTCTTTCGGTATTCCTCTTTGATCTCTTTTGGCACCCTCTTTGATCTCTTTCGGCACTCTCTTTGATCTCTTTCGGCACTCTCTTTGATCTCTTTCGGCACCCTCTTTGATCTCTTTCGGTATTCCTCTTTGATCTCTTTCGGTATTCCTCTTTGATCTCTTTTGGCACCCTCTTTGATCTCTTTCGGCACTCTCTTTGATCTCTTTCGGTATTCCTCTTTGATCTCTTTCGGCACCCTCTTTGATCTCTTTCGGCATTCTCTTTGATCTCTTTCGACACCCTCTTTGATCTCTTTCGGTATTCCTCTTTGATCTCTTTCGGTATTCCTCTTTGATCTCTTTCGGCACCCTCTTTGATCTCTTTCGGTATTCCTCTTTGATCTCTTTAGGTATTCCTCTTTGATCTCTTTCGGTATTCCTCTTTGATCTCTTTTGGCACCCTCTTTGATCTCTTTCGGTACCCTCTTTGATCTCTTTCGGTATTCCTCTTTGATCTCTTTCGGCATTCTCTTTGATCTCTTTCGGTATTCCTCTTTGATCTCTTTCGGTATTCCTCTTTGATCTCTTTTGGCACCCTCTTTGATCTCTTTCGGCACCCTCTTTGATCTCTTTCGGCACTCCCTTTGATCTCTTTCGGCACCCTCTTTGATCTCTTTCGGCACCCTCTTTGATCTCTTTCGGCACCCTCTTTGATCTCTTTCGGCACCCTCTTTGATCTCTTTCGGCACTCCCTTTGATCTCTTTCGGCACCCCCTTTGATCTCTTTCGGCACCCTCTTTGATCTCTTTCGGCAACTTCTTTGATCTCTTTCGGCACTCTCTTTGATCTCTTTCGGCACCCTCTTTGATCTCTTTCGGCACCCTCTTTGATCTCTTTCGGCACCCTCTTTGATCTCTTTCGGCACCCTCTTTGATCTCTTTCGGCACTCCCTTTGATCTCTTTCGGCACTCTCATTGATCTCTTTCGGCACTCTCTTTGATCTCTTTCAGCACTCTCATTGATCTCTTTCGGCACTCCCTTTGATCTCTTTTGGCACCCTCTTTGATCTCTTTGGGCACCCTCTTTGATCTCTTTCGACACTCCCTTTGATCTCTTTCGGCACCCTCTTTGATCTCTTTCGGCACCCTCTTTGATCTCTTTCGCACCCTCTTTGATCTCTTTCGGCACTCCCTTTGATCTCTTTCGGCACCCTCTTTGATCTCTTTCGGCACCCTCTTTGATCTCTTTCGGCACCCCCTTTGATCTCTTTCGGCACACTCTTTGATCTCTTTCGGCACTCCCTTTGATCTCTTTCGGCACCCTCTTTGATATCTTTCGGCACCCTCTTTGATCTCTTTCGGCACTCCCTTTGATCTTTTTCGGCACCCTCTTTGATCTCTTTCGGCACTCCCTTTGATCTCTTTCGGCACCCTCTTTGATCTCTTTCGGCACTCCCTTTGATCTCTTTCGGCACCCTCTTTGATCTCTTTCGGCACCCTCTTTGATCTCTTTCGGCACCCCCTTTGATCTCTTTCGGCACACTCTTTGATCTCTTTCGGCACTCCCTTTGATCTCTTTCGGCACCCTCTTTGATATCTTTCGGCACCCTCTTTGATCTCTTTCGGCACTCCCTTTGATCTTTTTCGGCACCCTCTTTGATCTCTTTCGGCACTCCCTTTGATCTCTTTCGGCACCCTCTTTGATCTCTTTCGGCACTCCCTTTGATCTCTTTCGGCACCCTCTTTGATCTCTTTCGGCACCCTCTTTTATCTCTTTCGGCACCCTCTTTGATCTCTTTCGGCACCCTCTTTGATCTCTTTCGGCACTCTCTTTGATCTCTTTCGGCACTCTCATTGATCTCTTTCGGCACCCTCTTTGATCTCTTTTGGCACCCTCTTTGATCTCTTTCGGCACTCCCTTTGATCTCTTTCGGCACCCTCTTTGATCTGTTTCGGCACTATCTTTGATCCCTTTCAGCACCCTCGTTGATCTCTTTCGGCACCCTCTTTGATCTCTTTACGGGTGGCATGTACTGTGCGAGTGGCACGTACTGTGTTGGTGGCACGTACTGCGCGGGTGGCACGTAAAAAGAACCCATTACACTGACGGAGTGGTAGGCATTATGAAGGGCATCCAGCTGTAGAAACTTTGCCAGATAAGACTGGAGCCTGGTGCAGCCTTCTGGCTTCCCAGATCCCCGGTCGAACCGTCCAACCCATGCTAGCATGGAGAACGGACGTTAAACGATGATGATGATGATGATGATGATGATGATGATGATATATATAAATTTAAAATGTGGGTGAGAAATTTGATATTAATTTAATTAACATCAATTTCACACCAGTAGTCTAACATATAAAAATCTGAAGGTTCAATAAAATTGCATTATATGAGAGGGATGACCACTATGCGGACAACCCTTATGCTAGAAGTAGATCTGCTATGGTCTTACCACTAAGAAATGTTCTCAAGAAAAATTTAGCAAACAACCAAGAAAGAAAAGAAATAAAAATCCATATTTTTATTGCTTTTCTTTTGTTTTGCTTGATTACATTCTGGTGTTTGCTAAAATTTTCTTGAGAACATTTCTTAGTGGTAAGACCATAGCGGATCTACTTCTAGCATAAAGGTTGTCATCCCTCTCATATCATCATCATCATTTAGCGTCCGTTCTCCATGCTAGCATGGGTTGGACGGTTCAACTGGGGTCTGTGAAGCTGGAAGGCTTCATCAGGCCCAGTCAGATCTGGCTGTGTTTCTACGGCTGGATGCCCTTCCTAACGCCAACCACTCCGTAAGTGTAGTGGGTGCTTTTTACGTGCCACCCGCACAGGTGCCAGACAGAGCTTGCAAACGGCCACGAACGGATGGTGCTTTTACGTGCTTTTACGTGTATATATATATATATATATATATATATATATATATATATAAATTCCTCGTGTAAATTGCCCGCATAAAACTCCTCGTGCGATATGGTTAAAATATAATCACAAAATAAATATATAAATTTATATAAATAAGGATAAAATCATTAATTTAAATATGGAACTGATCAGGTGACCAGCATGGGAATAAAAACCTTCAAAGGTAATAATTATTATTAAAATTATAATTTAGGGTATCTACGAGATGCTAGTTTATCTTGTCTCTTTGTCTTCTCTCCTGGTGCTGTATGAACATTTAATGTGGTTTTACAGTCAAGTATTGGCTGCTATTTCCAGCGTGGTGGTATCTCTTAGATACCCTAAATTATAATTTTAATGTATGTATGTATGTATGTATGTATGTATGTATGTATGTATGTATGTATGTATGTGTGTGTGTGTAAATATGACTAGGGTGTTAGAAACACCTACAACTACATTGCTAGAAATAAGAGCTAAAATGCTCTAATGCTGTAGTGAAGCCACATATTCAATCTGTGTTTTCAGGCGATTATAGTCTCCCTGTCAGTATATATATGTATACATATATATATATACATATATATGCTTTGACTACCGTATCAGTCAAAGCTCAGACTGGGAGCGATTTATCAAGGAACACATATTATATATCATAGGTGTAGTGGGACATGAAAGAAGTTTGGCTGTTTCTTCTAGTAAGTCGAGTATGTACGTATGTATGTATGTATGTATGTATGTATGTATGTATGTATGTATGTGTGTATGTATTGCACATATGCTTGTATGTATGTATGTCTGTATGCATGGATGTATGTATCCATCTATGGATGTGTGTGTGTGTGTGTGCGCGCGCGCGTGTATGCAATTAATTCTGAAATTATGTTTTGAAATTTTCCTTTCTTCCAAGCTGTTTTAATATTTATAGCAAAACAGATAACGAAACAGTAAAGCATGAATGTTCAATTACTGGTTGAATATATTTCCCGGGTTGTTGTTATTTTTTAATATTAGCTTTCTAAATAACAAGATATTTTATTTCTTGACAGTTTCCCTTAAAATAAAGCAACAAATTAACTGCTTAGGAGCAGAACTGAGAATTAAGAAGTCGATCGTTTATATAGTCCAAGGGAACTAACTCATGTATAAAAAGTTATTATTATCTCCCTTATAATCTGTCTTTTTTTTTTTCGCGTGTGTGCGTGTGTGCGCACGTTTTTATAGTATATTTTATCATAAGAGATATATGTATTCTTTTATTCGTTTAATTGTTTCAGTCAATTCAACTGCGGTCATGCTGGAGCACCGCCTCTAGTCGAATAAATCGACCCCAGGAATTATTCTTTGTAAGCCTAGTACTTATTCTATCGAACTCTTTGGCTGAACCGCTATGTTATGGGGGTCGTAAACACACCAGCATCGGTTGCTAAGCGATGGTGGAGGAACAAACACAGACACACACATATCTATCTATCTATCTATCCATTTATCCATTTATCTATCTATCTATCTATCTATCTATCTATCTATCTATCTATCTATCTATCTATATATATATATATATATATATATATATATATATATAATATATATATATATATATATATATATATTATATATATATATATACACTATATATATATAGTGTAATAAATAAAATATATGCATACATACAAACATATATGTACGTACCAACATCTACATGTATATATACATGCATATATAAATATATATACGTACAGATTATCACAGGAAAACAAAAAAATCAACAGAACGAAAACGGAAAAGACATTTTGTTACAACAGAAGGACAGAGACGTGGAAATAATGATATTAGTGGAAAAATTCAATTTAGTATTAAATCAAATTTCACGATATAAATAAGAGATAAAACCACTATTATGCAATTGAAACAATGACAAACATAAATAACAAATAAAATATCTAGTTATATGTTTTATAAAAATATATTTTAGTAGTTATTTATGTATTGGTTTATGTCTGTCATTGTTTCAATTGCATAATAGTGGTTTTATTTCTAATTTATATTATATTTGTGTGTGCATGTGTGTGGTGTGTGTGTGTGTGCGTGTGTGCGCACGTTTTTATAGTATATTTTATCATAAGAGATATATGTATTCTTTTATTCGTTTAATTGTTTCAGTCAATTTAACTGCGGTCATGCTGGAGCACCGCCTCTAGTCGAATAAATCGACCCCAGGAATTATTCTTTGTAAGCCTAGTACTTATTCTATCGAACACTTTGGCTGAACCGCTGTGTTACAGGGGTCGTAAACACACCAGCATCGGTTGCTAAGCGATGGTGGAGGAACAAAACACAGACACACAAATATCTATCTATCTATCTATCTATATATATATATATATATATATATATATATATATAAGGTTAATCAAAACGGGAAAACAGAAAAAACAACAACACGTGGAACAATTACAGTATTATTATTATTAGGCGCTCAGGAAAATGGAAGAAGGAGGGTATGACGTTTCGAGCGGAGCTCTTCGTCGGAAACATAGGAGAAAGAAAGATCCCGAGACGGGAGGACAGAGGAAAAAAAAATTGCAGGTAGTCTTCACGAGGTCACATATATATATAGTGTAATAAATAAAATATATGCATACATACAAACATATATGTACGTACCGACATCTACATGTATATATACATGCATATATAAATATATATACGCACAGGAAAACGAAAAAATCAACAGAACGAAAACGGAAAAGACATTTTGTTACAACAGAAGGACAGAGACGTGGAAATAATGATATTAATGGAAAAATTCAATTTAGTATTAAATCAAATTTCACAATATAAATAAGAGATAAGACCACTATTATGCAATTGAAACGAAGATAGACATAAATAACAAATAAAATATCTAGTTATATGTTTTATAAAAATATATTTTATTAGTTATTTATGATTTGGTTTATGTCTGTCATTGTTTGAATTGCATAATAGTGGTTTTATTTCTAATTTATATTATATTTGTGTGTGCATGTGCGTGTGTGTGTGTGTGTGTGTGTGTGTGTATAAACATACATACGACAGTCTTCTTTCAGAATTGGCCTGTCTCTATTCACCAGTCTTGGTTGTTTAATTGCAAGTCCACAGATCATTTCATCCAATTGGTTGATGTATACATCTGCTGTGATTGACTTAGCAGGTCTCTTGAAGCTGTAGTTCGATGGCACCAATAATGGACCACCCTACAGACACCATTAGCTTTTATAGGTGAATATTCTTCTTTGGATTGTGTTTTGGAACTTTGACTCTATCCCACCACTGGGCAGAACACTTGCTACTGTGGAAAAGAATTCATTTTTCAGCACACGTAACAATACGATGCAAAAATGGTTCACTTTGAAGCCGTGACAGCAAAGAACAGCAAGTTTCAAGACGTGTCATTTGATACTCGTTCAGTTCGTGTGGTACCCACTTATCTAGCTTCTTTGCCAGTTTGTTTTAGATGGTCCAATAAAGTTGGAATCAAAACATCAAACCTTGCAGCTAACTCACGTGTAGTCTGAGATGTATCCGCTCCCACTACATTTTCCAGCTCATCATTATCCACCTTGGTCTCAGGTCTATCACGGTGCTGATTTTCAAGAGTAAAGTCACCAGACCGGAACTTCTCAAACCATCGATGTACAGAGTGCAAATTTGCCACATCTTAACGAAACACCTCATTGATGTTTTGAACTGCCTGGGATGCACTGGTTCCACAATGGAACCAATGTCCATTTTTCTCATGCACCAACTTTGACAGTCATTTGACTATCTATCCATGGGTTCACAAAAACTGATTTACAAGAGAAAACTCACAATTAGGAGTGGCTGTGTGGCAGGTAGCTTGCTTACCAACCACATGGTTCCAGGTTCAGTCCCACTGCGTGGAATCTTGGGCAAGTGTCTTCTACTATAACCTCGGGCTGACCAAAGTCTTGTGAGTGGATTTGGTAGACGGAAACTGAAAGAAGCCTGTCGTATATATGTGTATATATATGTGTGTGTGTGTGTGTGTGTGTGTGTGTATGTTTGTGTGTCTGTGTTTGTCCTCCCAACATCGCTTGACAACCGATGCTAGTGTGTTTATGTCCGCATAACTTAGCGGTTCTGTAAAAGAGACTGATAGAATAAGTACTAGGCTTGCAAAGAATAAATCCTGTGCTCGATTTGCTCGAATAAATGTGGTGCTCACTCCGGCATGGCCACAGTCAAATGACTGAAACAAGTAAGAGTAAAGACAGCATGAATTGCATTTTGAAAAAAGATGATGTAACTCTTCAATGTTGTAAAACAGAGAATTGTCAGGATAAAACATTAGAGTTAACGACTGTCAAACTTGGTGCAGAAGAAAATTGGACATTCCATCCTCAATGACCTTATATATATATATATATATATATATATATATATATATATATATATATACAGAGAGAGAGAGAGTCGGGGGTTAGTTAAATTAGAGGTTATAAAGACTGTCTAAGGTATACTTATCTCAAATGAATTAACTGGTGTCTTACCTATATGTGACTATGAGTATTAGTATTAATGCTCATAAATGATAGGTAAGGAAAAGAGTAAACTGAAGTTTATCCACATTTAAGGAAAATAAGAAAATGGAGATAAAACTGATAATTGATAAACAATTATTTATTATTGATTATAAAAAAAAAGCATTATCTTAACTGACAGCTGTTTCGTACTATTTAGGGCATAATCAGGCTTAATTATTACAGTAATAATAATAATAATTGTAAATAATTAATTATACCGACTTAAATAGCGAAATGGTGGAACTTCATCAACAGTGGAAAAGTAAAGAAAAAGAAAAGAAAAGAAAGAGAAAAAGAGAAAGTAATTATATACCAATTGATGTTACATGCTGTTTTCAGAGGGATAGCATGTAACATCAATTGGTATATTCTTACTTTCTCTTTTTCTCTTTCTTTTTCTTTATTTTTCCGCTCTGATGAAGTTCCACTGTTTAAGTTGGTATAATTAATTATTTACAATGATAATTATTATTATTGTTGTAATAATTAAGTCTGATTATGCCCAACAGAATAGCGCCAACAGAAACAGCTGTCAGATGAGATAATATGTTTTTTATAATCAATAAATAATAATTGATGTTTATCAATTATCAATTTTATCTCCATTTTCTTATTTTCCACACACACACACACACACACACACACACATACATATATATAAATTAGAGATAAAACCACTATTATGCAACTCAAACGGTGATAGACACAAACCAAAACATAGATAACGAATACTGTTCAGGGAAACTGGCAGTAGTCTGTGTTGACAAAAGAAAATTGAGGGCAGTTTTTAAATTTAGACAAGTATGTATGATGTACGCCATGGGACAGAATTCTAGTTTAAGCACCCCATATAACCCTTTATAACTTATTTTGGGGGAATTTTCAGAAGATTTTAGTGAATTTGTGTTATACACAAGGAATTCAAATGATTATACAAATAAAAAAGCCTAAAAGCAAAAACAATTTTGTGATTTAAGGGTTATATTAGCTGTTATTTTTAACACATCTGTTAACTACCTTATAATCTCCTTCTTTGCTTGTCCCTTTGATGTGTTGATATTTCCAATATCTTCTTCCCCGATCAACACATTTAATGGTCTATTACTGGGATTTTATCCAAAAATTTGAACTGTCCATATTTTCAAGTTTCATTTAAAAAAAAAGAAAA
>NC_043000.1:6440519-6473019 GCF_006345805.1 Octopus sinensis
AAATATTCAAACATCTGGGGGGGGTTTCAATGGATCATACATGCTTCATTTCTCTCTAATCTCTTCCAATCTTCGACATTCAATATTAATATCTCATGGCATATGCTTCATAGAGTTCCCCACATTTTTAAACATTTACTTTTCTTTTGGCACAGAGAGAAGCAACAACGTCTGTTATTGACAACAGAGCAGAGAATTCCCAAAACTGCTGCGATCGCCTTACCCCTCAGTACTCCAGCCGCCTTATATTCAACGACCAGGCTGTAGATCATTTGGTACCAAGTCATGCAAAAGGAATAAATCTTTAAAATTTTTTTTATATCTTATTGGTTAGTGCAATCTGCAGGGTGTTGTGCAACCAAAAGAATACCCTCCATCAGGCATTTGCCATATTCTGAATGCCTTACTTCCCTGGGCATGGACACATTGAAACTCCGATGTCTGGCAGCTGACTTGGCAGACACCCATAAAATTATTAACCATCTTACAAACAATAACTCTGAGCACCTTTTCAAACTCCACCCGTCTAACACCCGTGGACATATTTACAAAGTCAGAAGACAGCACAGCTCCCATGACTTTCAGAAACATTTTTTCATGCTGAGAGTTGCTGAAGCATGGAACAAACTGCCGGCATCAGTTGTTAGTTGTCGGAGCACTGCATCCTTCAAAACTTCCATGCTTCCTGAGATTCGCCAACACTACACCTGATTTTCTCCCCTCCATACACACACAGGCATGTATCTGACTCATACACTATTCGCTTTCCAGTCATTTGTACATTACTGCATATACTTTATACACACTTTCTGACAAGTTGTGGTGCACCTGAGCACTGTATACAATAATTTCATTATTTATTATTATATATAAATCTGCTTCCCAACCACATGGTTCTGGGTTCAGTCTTACTGTATGACACCTTGGAAAGGTGTCCTCTATTATAGTTGCGAACTGACAAAAGCCTAGTGAGTGGATTCAGTCGACAGAAACTGAAAGAAGGTCATCATATGTATGTATGTATGTATGTATGTATCATCATCGTTTAACATCCGCTTTCCCTGCTGGCATGGGTTGAACGGTTTTACTGAGAACTGGCAGTATTTGTGTGTCTCTCCTTACAACAGCCAAAATGGTTGATCATTAGTAAGGAAAGACACACAAATAAGAAAGAAGAAAGCAAAGAACCACTGATAAGGTCAAAGAAGTGTGACGAAAGAACTCTGGCTGAAATACGATTAATGTAAAAAATAAAATAAAGCTGCAGGAAATGAACACCGAATATATAGTACGTGTGTTTTTATTGGCTAAACTAGCAAAGTGACCATCCACAAATACAATGATATATATATAATATATATATTATATATATATATATATGTGTGTGTGTGTGTGTGTGTGTGTGTGTGTATACATGTACATGTATATGAACATATACATGTACACACACACACTATATATATACACACACACACACACACTTATATATATAAATCAGTGTATATAGTAAAAAAAATGTTACGTAATATTTGAATAATAAGATAATAAAAGATAAGGATAAATATACAGCAAGAACAAATTTTAAAAATTAAAAAAAATATCCCCAGATTATTCTCAGGATCTTTCTTATGGAGAAATAAATGATAACAGATATCACAATAAACATTTATAAGAAAAGCAGGAATTATTACACACAAAATATTTGTTCATCCATTTTTACAATCCCTTTTCCGTGTTGGAATAATTAGGATGATGTTGTTATTGAGAGGTTGCTTTATTTTGGACATCTCTGAAGGAGCAAAGCCAGCAGACATTTCATTGAGTTGAGGAAAGGAACATATTGCCACCAATTGTAGTCCCTGTTATCCAGAAACTATTTAAACAAACACTCAGACACACACATACACCCAACAAGCATGCACACATACTCATACATATATACATACATACATACATACATACATACATACATACATACATACATACATACATACATACATATATACATACAATAAGATAAGATTCATCTTATTTATGCGGTGTATCTTATGCCATTTTTTTAGCATAATAACATGCGAAACCCTGACAGCATAGCAGACAAGTCTGGTTCCCAACCATATGGGAAGCAAACTTCTAAACTAGTTTACTGTGTCCAAGGCAACCAAAGACTTGTGTGTAGATTATGTTGATGAAATCTCAAGGAAGCCCATCATATACGTATGCGATGAGCTTCCTTGAGATTTCAACAATGTAATCCACGCACAAGTCTTTGGTTGCCTTAGACACAGTAAACTAGTTTAGAAGTCTGCTTCCCATATGGTTGGGAACCAGACTTGTCTGCTATGCTGTCAGGGTTTCGCATGTTATTATGCTAAAAAAATGGCATAAGATACACCACATAAATAAGATGAATCTTATCTTATTGTATTGTGTGTTTATTGACCCTGATGAGAATTGAACCCACAAGCTTTGGCTCCAAAAGATGACTTCTTATCCATTGGGCCAAATGGCCTCAAACATTTGTCCTAACGCATAATTTCTAGCATGCATTTGCCTGGCTGCTTATCCAAAATAAAAGACATCAGATCGTTATAATCCTAGATGAGGCTCAGCATCCTGAGATCCTTTGCCATCCACTTCTTTGAATGTTTACCTGAGTCTCTCTCTTCCTCGTGTTCCATCCTCTTGGAGAGATATGCACTTTCTATTTAGTTGCCATCATCCATTCAACACATCGTATACGAATTTCATTGAAGTCTTCCCTGTTGCACACAGCATCTTTTATCTTTTACTTGTTTCAATCACTAGACTGTGGCCATGCTGGGGCAATGCCTTGAAGTATTTTTAGTTGAATAAATTGGCCCCAGTACTAATTTTTTTTTAAAGCATAGTGCTTGTTCTATTACTCTCTTTTGATAAACTACTAAGTTATGTGGGCGTAAACACACCAACACCGGTTGTCAAGTGGTGGTGGGGAACAAATACACACACATACATGCACACACACACACATACACACACATACACACACACACGATGGTCTTCCTTCAGTTTCTTATTTCTTTACTGCTCACAAGGGGCTAAACACAGAGGGGACAAACAAGGACAGACAAATGGATTAAGTCGATTACACCGACCCCAGTGCATAACTGGTACTTAATTTATCGACCCTGAAAGGATGAAAGGCAAAGTCAACCTCGGCGAAATATGAACTCAAAACGTAGCAGCAAACGAAATACCTATTTCTTTACTGCCCACAAGGGGCTACACACAGAGGGGACAAACAAGGACAGACAAATGGATTAAGTCAATTATATCGACCCCAGTGCATAACTGGTACTTATTTAATCGACCCCGAAAGGATGAAAGGCAAAGTCGACCTCAGCGGAATTTGAACTCAAAATGTAACAGCAGACGAAATACCTATTTCTTTACTGCCCACAAGGGGCTACACACAGAGGGGACAAACAAGGACAGACAAATGGATTAAGTCAATTATATCGACCCCAGTGCATAACTGGTACTTATTTAATCGACCCCGAAAGGATGAAAGGCAAAGTCGACCTCAGCGGAATTTGAACTCAAAATGTAACAGCAGACGAAATACCTATTTCTTTACTGCCCACAAGGGGCTACACACAGAGGGGACAAACAAGGACAGACAAATGGATTAAGTCAATTATATCGACCCCAGTGCATAACTGGTACTTATTTAATCGACCCCGAAAGGATGAAAGGCAAAGTCAACCTCGGCGGAATTTGAACTCAGAACATAACGGCAGACGAAATACCGCTAAGCATGTCACCCGGCATGCTAATGATTCTGCCAGCTTGCCGCCTTCTTCTTTCAGTTTCTGTAAACCAAATCTACTCACAAGAATTTGGTTGGCCCACAGTTATAGTAGAAGACACTTGCCCAAGGTGCCACACAGTGAGACTGAACTCAAACCGTGTGGTTGGGAAGCAAGCTTCTTATCACACACACCCATACCTGCACCTCAGTAACTCTTATATCCAGTTTTCCTCTCAGTTCATTTGTGCCACATCATTCATATACATTAACATTACACAATCAGCAGAGCATATTCACTCTTTTTCCTTCTAGTATTTATGAATCCTTTGCCTTCAAAGACCTTCTTTTACCAGCATGCAGCAATGCAATTCTAACACAAGTATCATACAATCTGCTCTCTGCTCTTCACACTGAGTCAGTAAAATCAATGTTACCAGAGGTAATAGCTTCCTGAGCATGTTTCTTGCTCTTGTTACTCTGGCTACAATGTTCAGATCACTCACCCACTCACTAGGAATTAGATCACCAAGGTAATAGAAGCTATAAACTACTTCTGTGGAGTGTTGTGAGTATTTGGGAGAATCTGTTTCATGTGTACTCTTAGTCCTTATTGCTCCAGTGCACCTGCAACATATGAAGTCTACATTCTGTATTAATATGTGTGTATGCACGTATGTATGTATGTATGTATGTATGTATTGTATATATATATATGTGTGTGTATATGTTTGTGAATATATACTTGCATATGAACACACATACACACACACACACACACACACACACACACACACACACATATATATAGTGAAGGTGAATGGCTCAGTGGTTAGAATGTCTGGCTCACAGTCATGAGGTTGTGAGTGTGATTCCCAGACTGGGTTGTGTGTTGTGCTCTTGAGCAAGACACTTTATTTCAAGTTGGTCCAGTTCCCTCAGCTGTAGAAATGAGTTGCGATGTCACTGGTGCCAAGCTGTATCAGCCTTTGACTTTCCCTTGAATAACATCGGTGGTGTTGAGAGGGAGGCCGGTATGCATGGGTGACTGCATAAACAACCTTACTTGGACTTGTGCAATCCCATGGTCATTCATGACTGAACAGGGTCTTTCAATATATATATATATATATATACTTTATTTAAAAGCAGCAGAAATTCAACAAAAGCTGTTACTCGGAGTTTCACATTCAGGAACTTGAAACTCCGAGTAACAGCTTTTGTTGAATTTTTGCTGCTTTTAAATAAAGCATATTACTCTACCTCTGGTATTTGAGTACTCTTTTTTCCACCTTATTTCACATTTATGTGTTTACTCCGGTATATATATATATATATATATATATATATATATATATATCTTAATAATTACGATGTGCACTCTTCTATCTCTACTATCCCTTCTCTGTCTATCTCTCTCCCTCTCTTGTTTTTCATCCCTTCTGGTTTTCTCTCCCACCCTTCCCTATTCTTCTCTTCTCTTCTTCACCATTCCCTTTCTCTCACTCTCCCTCCTTGACTCTCTCGTCGCTGACACGCGACGAAAGGGAATCTGTCTTTCTACCCATTTCCTTCCTAAAGACAACATGTGCTTATACCTGTCTTCTTTCATAAGCTCGTCCTCCTAGCATTCATAAAAACTTTTCTGTCGTCTTGGCTTAACAGCCCTCACCATTTGTTTTTACTGTTTTCTTCTCACTGTCCTGTTCTTGTTTCCACTTTCACCCTCCGCAAAAAATCCCAAATTTTATTTAATTTGCTATGCGGGAAGGACTGTTTCAATGAAATCACATCTTGTCCTTGCCTTCAAAACGCGGAGTAGTTGAGACAGGGACAACTGATAAAGAAAAATTTCTTTATGTTGCATATGTTGTTCCTCTGTTTGTTTTTTTCGTTGTTCAAAAAAAGTTTGTTTTCATGTTTTCGTTTCTTGATGTGTTCAACGTTTTTTTGATGTCCTGTTCCCATATATGCACATATATATACATATATATGTAGGTATGTACATATATGTATGTATATATACATATATATGTAGGTATGTACATATATGTATGTATATATGAATATATTTATATATTATTTATATTATTTATATATATATTGAGAGAGAGAGATTCAGATGAATATAGTACTTAAGTCGAGGCACCAGAATTTAGTACAGTATTATCCATACAATTTCAAAGTAAGGTGATTAAAATCAAAATACGCAACAAGGATATCCAGAGGTAATGCAGTACGATTGTTTCATGCAACTCCATTTAATTGAATAAAGCAATCATTACATCAATTTAAAATGCAGAGCAATCCTCAGCTGCACAAAGACATAGAATTTAATTAAATTAGAACAGATGGACACATTAGTATAATTCTACCTAAAATCTCCAAGAAGTTAAGGAGTTAAGTATGCCGTCACTAGTGATCACTCCAAACACTATGATGTTGACCGGATGTTTGATTTTTATCCCTCTTGGTAAATGTTTTGGGGACATGGCAAGTTGTTCCATGTGTTCACCATTTGATCCTGGCAGAAACTTTTCTCATCTGAGAAAAACCAAAGCATGTTTGGTTGGAAGGGATGCTTGAGTTTGTTCAAAAGCTTTGTGGCATGCTCTTTTCTCTTATCCCTTATGGCTTGGGATAAAAATTGGCCCTTTCTCTTCTTGTATGAGGATTATCAAATGTCTTCATGCATTACCTGCCTGATAAGAAACTCAGACATTCCCATATCCCTGACAACGGACCTGATTGACTTACAGGGATCATTGTCAACCATGGCCTGGATCTCACCAACAAATTCAGTTCTTTCCTTATCAGAATGATCAGAGTGAATTTTCCAAGCTGCCATACCTTTGTAGTCACCATTAGACTCATCCAACTTTTTCCGAATCCTCTGCATTGTCCTGAGAGTGAAACCCAAACACTCTGAAATGTTCGTATTGGAGCTTCCAGCATGACTGCCAAGCAGTGCAGCATGTCATTTCCAAATTTCTGGTTGAGTGAATTGTATCATGGTGCTGTTTTTCTTACAGACAGTGCCCAACTGACCCTACCATACTGTGTAGTTGACAATATCAAAAATAAACAATGCACATGTGTGAAATTAAAAATATGAAATGGTGACAAGATTCAGATGAATTAGGTACTTAGGTTGAGGCACCCAAAATTATTGCAGAATTATCTGTACAGTTTCAAAATAAGGTGAATAAAATGAAAATGAGCAACAGGATATCCAGAGGTGATGCAGTACGATTGTTTCAAGCAACTCCATTTAATTAAATCGAGTTGCTTGAAACGATCATACTGCATCACTTCTGGATATCCTGTTGCTCATTTTGATATATATATATATATATATATATATATATATGTGTGTGTGTGTGTGTGTGTGTGTGTGTGTGTGTGTGTGTGTGTGTGCACACATGCATACATACATACATACATACATGCATACATACATACACACATACATACATACATACATGCATACATACATAAACACATACATACATACATACATACATACATACATACATACATACATACATACGTATATGCATACATACAAAGAGAGACAGAAAAGAAGGGAGCTGGTTGAGCAAGTTCCAACCATAAGACAGGAGTACTCAATATTAAAAACAAAGTTAAAAGGTTTTATAATTACAGTATGGAATCAATCAAAATGTATTACTCAGATGAATTCAATAATTTAATTGATTTCTATAATGGACGGACACACACACACAAATGTGTGTGTATATATGTATGTATATATTTATGTATATATGTGTGTATATATATATATATATATATATATCATCATCCTCATCATCATCGTTTAACGTCCGCTTTCCATGCTAGCATGGGTATATTCATATATATATATATAGATATATGTGTGTGTGTATATATATCATCATCATCATCATCATCATATATATATATAATATGTATGCACACACACACACATATATATATGTATATATATATATGTGTATATATATATATATATATATATTTGTGGTGTGTGTGTATATGTATACACACACACACACACACACATATATGTTTATTACAAATTGTTTAGAATATCATGTAACTGGATTTTTTTGGACTTCATGTACAAATTTTTTTTTGTGATGTTCAAAAATGCACCAACATTTATTCACTATAAGCTTTATTGATCACCAATCAATATATACCAATTTCTTCATTTTCTTCTTTTTTGTTGCAGCTTCACAGTGAATTTTCAAGTGTTATCAGAGAATAAAAGTACACAGGAATTTTTAAATGAATGAATGAATAAAAAAAACATTAATTAAAAGAGAAGGCTTGTTTTTACTTTATTATTTTCTTTACTTCCTTCGTGATAACAGTTTTACATTGTCAAAGAAATTTAAACAATTATTAACATTTATAAAATATAAATATGTATAAAATATATGCAGATTTATTTGTATGTATATATATAGTTTTGAAAGTGTATATGTCTTCAAAAGCATCAGCAATGGGATAATTGCATTGTGTTCTTATGAAGCCAGTTTTAACAGGGTCGCAGAGTACCAGAGCAATGTATTAACACACAGCCAATATTAGGAATCAATTAAGTTTCAACCAATAACGATAAGTAACCATCTTCAAATGTTAAGAAGAGAAATGTTGTTTGGTTTAACCCTCCATACAATATTGATGGAAAAAAAGGAAAAAAAGCAACATTGTAAAACCTTTTTTCCTATTTATACCTGATCAGAATATATTTTCAAACAAGAGCAACAAAACATATAAAGGTGAACAAAACCTATGTGTAGAATATGTCGAATTTTGTTAGGTACCCCAATGAAGAATATTGTAAACAAACCAAGTACGAAAAGAGATGGCATACTTTGCCGAAATATAGAGTTCTGATTACTAGAAGACAAATGACTAGATTAAAACATTGTATACCACACTCATACATCAACAGTTTTTAAAATTATATTTGGTAATTGTAAGTTAAAGGAATAATTTCCAACATTCCATTATCAATGCTAGATAAGGCACCAGGATTAAAGAATTTATCAAAGTACATCAGCCTCTGTCTTGCAGAGAAACTTCATATCTTTTGTTACTCTTCTCAAAGCCTAAATAAAAGAAAGAACTTATTTTGGCTCAAATTCTTTTAAAGTAGCCTTCCTCTAGCAAGATCATTAATAATTGATTTAAGAGATCAGATTGAATGCAATTTAAACTGTTCAGTCACTATCTGTCACTTCTTTTTCATCCACTGTTGTTCACAGTCAACAAAAAACCCCCAATGGAACGAAACTTTGGTTTAGATATTTAATTCTCTGTATTTTATATACATCAAACATATATAAGACTCTATATATTTCTTAGAAAAGGGTGTATGGCGTACTTTAATGTTTTTGCAACACAAAATTAACAAAAATAATATCAGAGATGTGTGTGTGTTTGTATAAGTGCATGTGTGTGTGTGTGACTGTATGTGTGCATGTATTCAGAATTTTTTATACCTCATCCTCCTCACTTTCATTACTTCCTCTCCTCTCATTCTGCTCATGCTACCAAACCCATCACATTCACATTCATACAATTTCTTCTGTCCACCCACCCAGTCATGCCTGCTTTGAATAAACAGGCTCAGCTTGGAGTAGAGAAAACTCTTTAGTCTTTCAGAGGACAAAGCAATTATCCTAGAGTTGGTGTTATAATCAAAGGCAACCAGAAAAACTCTGTAGAGTGGTCGGCAAATTGACAAATACAACATGGAGAGAGTATATGGTCTTGTTGAGAACATGACAACCTTTCTGCTGATGGTGTCATGATAAAATGCATGTTGTGCACTCTACAAAGTGATTCGTGCTAGGAAGTGCATCCTGCCATACATAGGATGCCAAATCAAACGTCCCAGTGGGATAAGGAAGTCTGCACCTAGGAGATCTGCAACTTCAAATAAGAGCCACGTTGCCAGCAAAGTAAATGAATGTAAAATGAGAAGGAAGAGGGATGTCTTTTTATTTGTGGATATATATACTTAATCTTATGTATGTATATACTATGTATGTACACATAATTTGTGTGTGTGAGTGTATGTGTGTGTATCGTCCTACCTATGTATTCCAATAAATGATATTCATAAAGTTTGCCAGACTTTTTAACAGTTATTCGCATTATTTCTTCCAACAAGATGCATATCAGGCTGGCTTTTCATTTTTTTCAGTTACTTTTCCTTTCACAAATCACACTCTTGATAATTATTATTATTTTTTTTTTCTTTTTTGGCATTTTCATATTTATAACAACATAACAACATAACAGAACCAAGAAATACAGCTTGTAACTCTCCTCAAAGCTCAGGTGAAACCCACAATGGAATACTGCTCCCATGTCTGGGACAGTGTCCTTACTAACATTCTGGACCATATCCAAATGAAGGCCATTTTATTAATTGACAGAGTCTCACTCACCAACAACCAATGACTCACAGATCAACTCTATTCTATCCATCTCATTTCACTGATCTCAAAGGATATGCAAAGGTCACAGGGCAAAACCTCTCCTTCCTGACTAAACTTGATCATATCTGTGTGAATGTAGATTATATATATGCATAGTATATATATATATGTAGGTAAATATATATATATACACATATACATACATATATACATATACATTCTTATATTCTTTGAAAGAAACATATATGCATATATACATACACATATATAAACAGACATACCACACACACACATCATATGTATATATATATATATATATATATATATATATATATCTTCTGAACCATTGGATCTTGTTGAACAATCAAATCGAAGCCACCTTAGAAAGCAGATATGAAATGACATAACATAATGACAACAATGATGTTGATTTATATATATACATACATACATACATACGTACATACATACATACACACATATATACATACATGGTGGTGGTGGTGGTTGTCTACTCCTTATGCAGAGTTTGACCACCTCCTGTACCTACACCTTAGAACTATCGTGGCATCTGATGTGGGTTTTTTAAACCAATGTTTTGAAAAGACACCCGCATGGACTGCATATCCAATTTGGACCACCAAGAGCTGCAGTCAAGTTCTGATCTTTGTGGATATTAACATGTCTTTTGAGACCTTCATTAGAATTGCACACCTGGCACACATTGCATTGAAATGTGTGCACAGACATATATATATATACAAATATAAATATAATAATATATATATATATAATATATATATATATTTTTTTTTCTTTCTTTTTTCTTTACTTGTTTCAGTCATTTGACTGTGGCCATGCTGGAGCACCACCTTATATATATATATATATATATATATATATATGTATATATATATATATATATATATATATATATATATATACATATATATTACAGTTCTATATTTAAGAGATGAGGAATTATATCCATTATTTACATTTGACGGATATTTGTCCTCATCTTGTTTGTTGTTAGCACAACGTTTCGGCTGGTATACCCTCCATCCTTCATCAGGTGTCTTGGGGAAATTTCGAACCTGGATTCTCATCCCCAAGGTATTTTTCGATGTTGTTGTTGTTTTTATTATTATTATTATTATTATTATTATTATTCAGGTCACTGCCTGGAATCAAACTCGGAATCTTGGGGTTAGTAGCCCGGGCATATGTCATAGTGGTTAAGAGCATGGGCTACTAACCCCAAGATTCCAAGTTCAATTCCAGGCAGTGACCTGAATAATAATAATAACAACAACAACAACATTGAAAACTATCTTAGGAATGAGAATCCAGGTTCAAAATTTCCCCAAGACACCTGATGAAGGCTGGAGGGTGTATCAGCTGAAACATTATGTTAATAACAAACGAGATGAGGACAAATATCCATCAAATGTAAATAGTGTAAATAATATATATATACAAAACAAAACACCTTGGGTGGTGAGTAAGAAGGTTAGTATCGTTCCGCCATCAGATTGCCTCTCTGGGCCACCATGCCAGGTGCTAAGTAGTGCACAAGAGTACACCAAGCATGTCTGACAATGGGGTTACCCCACGGTGACAGCTCACTTGCTTTTTGATACCCAACCATTGTCTGATGTTACAAATCTTCCCCAATAACATTAAAGTACACATGTATGTATGTGTTTATATAAGTACTGAAAAGTTCTTGGCTTTCGGTAAAAGAATATACAAGAGGATCAGTTAATTATGATTTTATTCAACATATTCCCCTCTCAGATTCACACACTTATTGCAGCAATCCTTCAGTTTTTCTAAGCCCTGTAAAAAAGAACTCAGAAGGTTGGGCCTCCAATCAAGCCTTTTGTGATCCCCTTAAAGCCAGCAACTTTTCAGCACTGACTCATATATACATATATACATACACATATACAACTGGCAATTATACCTTTGTTTATTTCCTATTCTATGTAATGAACATGGTCAACTTTTTGACCATCATTCCCAACTCCACTACCTTTTATCTACTTCTATGTTCTCATTACAACAAACAAGTCTTGCTCAGTTTCTTATAACAATATTGAAAGACACCTATGAGCTCATATTATTTATTACTTTAATCTACAATTATCTGATCATCTTAATACTGTGGAGCACTAGCATACTTCATGAAGTACTCCATTAGCTTGTAATTAATGAGAATAATACCCTCACTGATGAGAATGACAGCAGGTATCTTTGGTCTTTTCCCTAGTTGTTCTTTCATCTTCAATACTACATTCATTAGCTATCATCCTATTACACTTTGCTCCCTTGATTCACTCCCTTGATGCCCTCTCTTTCCTTAGGTCCCCTCCTAACCATATCATGAAAGGCACTGTTGCCTTTTCCCTATTTTAATTGACTTCCATTAGTTCAGCTATCAATTATCAATTAATTTCCTCTCCTCATCATCTAGCTCTGTCCATTTGCCTTATCTCTCGCTAACACTTTCTCTTATCACTTCTCCATTCCTCCTATTCGTCTCTTTCTTTATTTTGTTTTTGTTTTGTTTCTTCTTTAGTTATATCATTGCTTTCCTTTCTTTCGTGTTCAGTCTCATACATACTCTTTCTTTCTCTCTTGTTCCCTCTGTTCACTCATATATGGTAGCAATTTTTCATGCTCATTTCAATACTGCTTTTTTTTAGCTATTCATTAAGTGCTCAATCAGTAATTAATCAACAATAATCACTATAATTTCATGGAATCGGAGGATGCCTGCAACAGCAAGATTCAGTTTCAAAGAGAAGCAGAAAGAAAGACATATATGTTCAGAAAAGAAGGAATATGTAATGTCTTGTGTAGAGAGCTCTTCATTACACTCAGTGATTCATTCCTTACTTTCTCTTATCAGGAAAAAAATGTAATTCTTAATATGTCTCTTCAATGTCCACTTTAAGATGTCCTAAAAGATCAAACAGAATTCATTGAGGTAGATTTTCTATGGTCAAATGCTCTTTCTGTTGTGGTCACTGATCCTGTTATGAACTCTCATGCAAACATGTCTCCATAGCAAGACAAGTCTGTGTGGAAGTCTGGAAATGAGGGCGACTTCTTGTATGATGGTAACATTCATTGAGTGCTATTACATGTATGTATGTGTATATATATTGTATGTATGTGTATATATATTGTATTCATGTGTATATATATTGTATGTATGCATATATACACACATATATATTCACCGGCATTCACTTTTATGGGTGTGTAAGTATGCACAAAGTTTCCTTATTTGTTTATTTATTTATGTATTTATTGAAACAGCATGACAGCCAAATTATTTGAGGAAAGATGAATCATCCGTGTAACATTGTAATTGCTTTTATAGTTTGTTCTGTGTTTATCAAAGGAAATGCTATTATCACCAGTACATAAATTCACAACACCTTGGTGATCCTGTCATGAACTCTTGGGTAAACATGTCCCCATGGCAGGACATGTTTGCATGGAAGACTGGAAATGAGGGTGGCTTCTTGTATGATGGTGACATTCATTGACAACTATTGCATGATATCGACCCCAGTGCATAACTGGTACTTATTTAATTGACCCCGAAAGGATGAAAGGCAAAGTCGACTTTGGCGGAATTTGAACTCAGAACATAGTAGCAGACGAAATAGCGCTAAGTATTTCGCCCGGCATGCTAACATTTCTGCCAGCTCACCACTTTTGTTTCTGTTAGATATTAAGGATATATATATACTTATGGTTTGAGTTCTATTTTTCCTTTTTGCATCACCAGACCTACATATGTGTGTGTGTGTGTACGTGTGTGTGTGTGTGTGTATGTGTGTGTAACTGATGAGCTTCTTTTAGTTTCCATGTACCAAAATCACTCACAAGGCTTTGGTCAGCCTGGAACTATTGTAGAAGACACTTGCCCAAACACATGCCATACAGTGAGACTGAACCCAAAACCAAACACTTGGGAAGCGAACTATTGGCCTCACATCCGTGCTTGCTTCTATGCAACATCTGCACCTACATATATATACATTATACTCACACACATATCATATACATATATGTATATATACATTTGTTTAAACACATATATACAAACATGTAGATAATTTGATCCCCAGAAATGCAGCAGCAACTCTCTGTCAAAACTTCATCAAATAAACACCGTTTAACATTTAAGGTCAAACTCAGCTGGCAGTGCTGCATCGATTATTGTATATAATTTAAATAATATAGATTATTTAAGTAAAATATCTTATCTATATTAAAAGGAGACATAAATGTTACAAATATTGACCCCATTGACTCCAAAATCATTTTTCAATAGGAAAATTGGATAATCAATGATTCAAGAACAAAATATACAAGTTAACATGAAACAAGCCAATAATTTTCTGTTTTAAATAATAATATATATATATAAATAAATACAACAGAGTGAGTCTCAATGCCAAAATTATACATTACGTAGTTATTGATAACTTCAGATTCAGAATCAATATTTTCTGCTTGAACAAAAGATTAAGGGGGGGAGGGATTTATATGGAAAATATGATTTTTGCAAGCAATTTCCATGAATTTGGGTGTTTTTCAAGCTTTAATATCAGGAAAGTCAATAAATTATGGTTCCTTTTTCAACAAGATAATTTTGGTGTGTGTGTGTGTATATATATATATATATATATATATATATATATATATATGTTTCTCTAGCAGCAAAATGATAAACATTTAACTCTGCGCTTTACATTAGGTTCATTGTTAGATAGTGGTCCCAATTGCTGTTCATGTACCCTACATATTATTAAACATCCAAACATTACTGTGTATATATATATATATAGTACACACACACACACACACATATGTATATGTTGGGCTTCTTTCAGTTTCTCTCCACCAATCCACTCACAAAGTTTGGTTGGCTGAAGGCAACAACAGAAGATACGTGCTCAAAGTGCCATACAGTGGGACTGAACCCAGGTCCGTATTATTGAGAAATAATCTTCTTACCACACACCCATGCCTGTGCCTATATATATACACGTCAAGAGCACCAGCCCTCTTCCACATGCACACACAAACTCTCTTATACACACACATGCACACCTTCATTTTGGGATCACCACTACTTTATTATCTTCCCTTCTCCCTAGCTCTCCTGTGTGACCCTTCTGTCTGGCATTCGCCATGATAGATCGCTAGCCACTACACATTTTTTTATTTTCTCTCCTTGCTTCTGTCTGTGTTCCTTTCTGTGGAAGAGCATAGGCTTGAAATGTTAAAGACTTTTTCACTTCTCAAGCGTTATACTAATACATCTGTTTGTTGTCTACACCACTTGTCTTCATCTTTTTTTTTTGTGAATTCTCTCTCTCTCTCTCTCTCTCTATATATATATATATATATATATATATATATATATATATGTATATATAAAACAAAGTTATTTTATTCCATAGGAGTAGAAATATAGGAAATAGAAGTTGAAAATGCACTGAGATGTGGCTTATGTCACAACTGCAACATAAGCCACGTCTTTCTATTTCAACTTTTTGAAAATCAGTGTAAACTGTGAAACCGGTTAAATCTTTAAATATAATGATAAAAAAATATTTTAACTATTCTCAGTGCAAATTCAACTTTTATTTTTCCTATATGTATATTCTTTTTTTGGAACAGTGAAACTTGAAGCAGATAAAGATGTAAATAAATAGCATGTAAATATTAGGTTTCAAAAACCCTTTGGATGGAAAAAGCTGAAGGTTGTCCATGAACATTTTGTGTGTGTGTGTGTGTGTGTTTGGTGTAATACCCAATGACTGGTACAACAGCATAATTGTTAGCTGCTACAAGGGTAAGGGTGATGTTTTAGATAGAAGCAATTATAGAGGCATCAAACTCCTAGACCAGGTGATGAAAATTACAATGACGGTTATAGCCCAATTAATTAAGAGCAGAATTAGGCTAGATGAAATGCAGCTCTGCTTTGTCCAGGGGAGAAGCACTACTGACACTATTTTCATAGTCAGGCAACGGCAAGGGAAGTACTTAGCTAAGAATAAACCATTATACTTGTCATTCATTGATCTAGAGAAAACTTTCGATAGAGTACCCTGTTGTGTGATATGGTGGGCTTTGAGGAGGCTAGGGATAGACAAGTGGCTGGTGAAAGCTGTACAGGCCATGTACAGAGACACTGTCAATAAGGTGAGAGTTAACCATGAGTACAGCAAAGAATTTGCAAGAAAGAAGACTGCACTGGTTTGGTCATATGATGCAGATGGATGCTGACAGCTCCATAAAGAAGTGACAAGCTCTCAAAGTAGATGGAACATGTGTAAGTAGAGGACCCAGGAAGATATGGGACGGAGTACTGAAGAATGACCTTTGGATGCCGAACTGTTCAGGCAAGCTGACAAGGGGCCAGGATGCCTGGCACCTTGCTGTACTCAAGAAGACCCGAGCACTACAGCAGAAGTGTTAAATCTAGTTCTCCCTGGTAGAGAGGATTGACTAGCAAGAGTCCTGTGTCAGTGCCATGTGAAATGCACTTATGACAATGCTACATAAAAGCACTCATGAGGTGCCACTTAAAAGTGCCTGTGAGGTGTCATGTTAAAATATCTATACGGTGCCATGTAAAAGCACTCATGCAGAGCATGTATCTATATGCAGTTATGTCTATGTCAGGTCATAGAGTGACCAATGGTTCCACATCCATAAAGGACCTAGCTCCATGGATAAGCTGTCCATGGGGTTTGACCTTTTATGGACGCAAAACCGTTGGTCACACTGTGATCAGGCATAGACCGACAAGCTGTCCATGGGGCTATGTACTTTTATGGACACAAAACCATAGGTCACTCTATGACCAGACATAGATATAACTTCATATGAATATATATATATATATATATATATAAAGGAACACACACTACATACATACATTCATTCATACATATATACATACATACATACACACATACGTGCATGCATGCATGCATGCATGCATACATACATACATACATACATACACACACACACACACATACATACATACATACATACATACACACACGCACGCACGCACGCATACATACATACATACATACATACATACATACATACATACATACATACATACATACATACATACATACATACATATAGGCATGCATGTATGTATGATGTATACATTTATAAATATGCATAAATATGTGCATAAAATTAATTTGAATTTGAATCTTTACAAATTGTCATTGTATGTTTTGTTTTACCAGTTTTTAAGCAATAAAAGTGTTTAAACAACATTCTCATATTTATACCTGTGATTAAGGAAAACCATTGAATACACAAAACCAAAAGATAAAATTTTGGTTTGCTTCTAACAGTATTTCACAATGCTCATCCAAGAGGTATTTTGAAATAAGCTACAGAAATAAGGTGACATAAACATTAAATGCACATAAATATATTAAAATCTTTAATTTGTTTGATATATGTATCAGCATGCTATTGTCTGGTATTCAATTATAAGACTTTTAAAATATTTCAACTGATATTTTAAATTTTAGTAAGAATAATATATTAGCTATGAACAGGTGTTTAAAACAGAATTCATTTGAAGCAATGTATTCACTTACTCTAAAGCACAAAGATCACAGCCATTGTTATATAAAATTTGATATGTTCTAATATCTTCCAAATTATTTTATAGTTCCTTTTTATTATTTCTTAAATACCAGATTAATTTCATAAATCTGGGCCCAAAGATCTGAAAGTATGCTGATGATGATTGAATCTTAGCTTGAAAGGATTCTCTGTCAACCTGATATAATCCTTAATAACTGAATTGTTCACTGTAAATACTTTTACACTATAAATTACCAATTTCAAAAGAAATAAATTATTCAATGGGCAATTTATTAGAGTAAAATAGTTGCGGAAACAAGGGAAATTGGATGTAGGTAGCTATTTAAAATCTTTATTGTTAATATTTACAATTTTTGTATCAAAACTGTGTACAGGTGAAACTTAATTTAGCATTATTTCTATTAAAAATTTCATATGATCTATTTTAAATACTTGATGAATGTATTAAAGGAATCTTTACCCACATTTGTACTCACATTTAGACTAAATGGAATATTATACCAAATAACTTTGCTTTCTTGTTTTCCATTATCATCGTTTTAACATCCACTTTTCTATGCTTGCATGGGTTAGGTGGAATTTGTTGAGGTGAATATTTTTCAGCTAGAAGTCCTTCCTGTTGCCAAACATCACTTGTTTTCAAGTGTGGTAACATTTCCTCTTGACCAGACATGTTTTTACAGAAGACTGGAAATGAAGAACACCACTTACATGACAGTGACACTTCTTTGCAACTATCACATGATGTTAAGGCAAGGAGACAGTAACACAACCATACATATTTATAACTAATTATGCAACAAACTTCTTTTCCATGTTATTTCTTCTTTAAGCATTAAAAGCTGAGTCAATGGAGAGGAGTTAAAACTAGATGAAATCTCCAGGTGGTTTAAATGTCCAAGTCTCCTAAGTTGCAAGAAAGAGTCAGCAGAAGGACACCCAAGAGTTATGACCTGGATATGGCCCAGCCCCATAAGAGCGTAAAACATTAAGAGCCAAAACCCTTGCCCGAGGCAGTGGTGTTTCTTCTTTGAAAACCTTTTTATTTTCAGATCTCTTGAGAGTTTCTTATCACTTTTTATATAATAAATTTCATTCTGAAAAACCACTGAACTTCAGCATTTATGATATGCATAGTTGAAGGAAAATATTTAACAATATAAGAATTTGACAGCCCCATGCCATAAACAAATCTAAACAAATCTAAAATTTTCTTTCACTAAGTTGCATCTCACAGGCAATGTTTTTGTCATCATAAATCAAAATATTTCATTCATGTTTTTAAAAATGCTAACAGATACATGTCAAGGTATCTTCTAACATAGACACAAGTTCCATCAAGATGGAAAAGTTTTCTACTGCAAAGTGCATATTCAATGGGTTTCTTTAATTCATGTACATACAAACATAGATATGCACACACATGCAAACACATGTACACACACAACAGTTAGTTGTGCAACAGTTAGAAAAAAAGCACATTCAGTACAAACACAAAAAAACAACAATGCGAGGACGTGGTACATGTAAAGCTACATGAAATATCACTGAGTTAACTTTTTCTCTAGATTGTTTGAAAATATATATATATATATATATATATATATTATATATATATATACATATATATACACATACACACACACACACGCATATATAGTCTGATGAGTATATGCATATATGTATGGATATATATATATATATGTATATATATATATGTATATATATATATATATATATATATATATATATATATATACAATAATATGTTACATTACTCGATAGTCAACATAAAACTTTGAGTTTCAGATGCCGAAGTGGAAATCCACAACACCATCTCTTCGGTTATCTGGAAGGTGCGGTCTATACGACATGGAGAGATAGCTTATCTGGAAAAGCAGCTTAGACCCTACTACATGTCTAAATACAAGGACAGAACTTTTCGGATCATGCCCACATGTGACTAAATTTCTGTTACGTTTTTGGTCCCCTAAAGAAAACAGATAGAACATGCTTTCTATGTTATGTCCCAAGAAGACTTTATATATTTTTATATATATTTTTATATATTTTTTATGTATTTTTATATAATTTTTATGACAAAAAATGCGAGCAATGTATAAGTACGCAGGCAAGCAGAGTTATAACACAGTAATTTCCCTTTATTTAACGGTATTTTTTCATAGCGTTTTCAAATAGCCAGATAACCGAAGAGATGGTGTTGTGGATTTCCACTTCGGCATCTGAAACTCAGAGTTTTATCTTGACTATCGAGTAATATAACATATTATTGTATAGATAAATTTCCTCTATTTACATAATATTGAGGTCTCTTTCTTTCTTTTGTTATCTTAACATTTTATCAATATATATATATATATATATATTATATATATATATATATATATATATATATATACATGCATATATGGGTACAGGAAGTCACCAATGGTGCAAATAATATGAAATATGTAAACAACAAGAAAAAAATGGGAAACAGGACAAGTAAACACAGAGAAAGGACCCTTCATCAGTTGTCGCCTGTCTATCTACTACTCATTTCAAGCATTCAGAGATAATATAAGTTTTTAAAGATAGTTGCTTGTAAATTCTAAAATAGAATTTAGGATTTATGGAGGGTCAAAGTTAGGAACAAAAACATGACAGCGGAGACGTACAAGGAAACCAAACGAAAGCAAACATGGAAGGTTGTTAAACCAAAACGAGAGGAAAATAGTGAACACTGGGAGAAACATTTTATATATATATATATACATATGTATGTGTATATGTATTTGTATATGTGTCTGTGTGTGTATATATATGTATGCGTGTGTGTGTATGCATATATATATCTATATAGACAGATAGATATGGCTACATAGAAATATATATGAATATGTGTGTATGAATGTGAGGATATGTGTGTATGTGTGTGTGTGTGTGTGTGTGTGTAAGCATGAGTGTTTGTGTAAATTTTAGCTCTAGCCCTTTATTTTGTACCAGGTACCAATTTCTTTCCGTGAATGTCTCACCATTTCTTCCCAATGATATTTAGATTTTTTATCAAATTTTGCTCCAACATAGATACGGCCAATTAAATAACCAGATTTCTCATCTCTCTTGTTATGGTGCAGCACGGAGATGATGAAATAAATGTTTTCAAGCTGATTGTTTGGTACATCAAAAATGTAGGTCTCGTTAAAAATCGGGTTGCCATTTGTTGCATTTCTTAAGGAAGTTTTTGTTTTTTTCATTGCTCTCCCATCACTCATCAAAGCAACACGGACATAGGCATCTGAAAGGAGAGTGATACAAAATGTTTGATTAAACAATGAGCATAAAATGTCAACAACACAGGAGAGAGAAATTTGAACAAATATCGAACTAGTTTAACACTTAAAGGTTGTACATATATACGAGAGGGTACTGGAAAGTTTGTGGCTTTAAGGGTCTCATGAAAGGCCTGGTTGGAGAACCAACCTTCCGAGTTCTTTTACAGGGCTTAGAAAAACTGAAGGACCACAGCAATAAGTATGTGAATCTGAGAGGGGAATATGTTGAATAAAATCATAGCTGATCCTCTTGTATTTTCTTTTACCCAAAGCCGAGAACTTTTCTGCCCCGTCTCCAAGATAAAAATTATACAAACATATGTACATACATAAATAGATGTGTGTGTGTGTGTGTGTGTGTAACATATGGTATAATTATAAACTGGGTGAATTTTTACCATTTCTCTGCGGACTGAAAAAATGATGAACGACCATAATCGATTTTCAAATTTATTTGGGTTCTCATCAGAGGAGACATCATTCTGACAATCTCCAGAGAAACAAGCAGCCAAACTGTTTATACACTCAACAAATGCAGCAGTTACTCTATGAAGGAATCCCTAGAATTTGCATTGCAAGATTCCTGATGTGAAACCATGTGCTGAAACAGGTGTTGTTGTATTTTGGGATGGTCATTTTTTTTTCTTTTTGCCAAATAAACACATCCACTATATATATGAAATAAGTACTAGGCTTAAAAAAGTCGATTTGTTTGCTTAAAGGTGATGCTCCAGCATGGCTGCAGTCAAATGACTGAAACAAGTAAAAAGAATATGTATATATATATATATATATATATATATATATATATATACATATTCTTTTTACTTGTTTCATATATGTGTATATATACATATATATATATATACACATATATATATATTTTCACTTGTTTATTACGGTTCTTATTTTAACTCATGTCTAATGTCCGGAAACCTTTCGTCATACATCTGTGACCTCTTCAGCGATACTTTCTGTCCTCCTGTATGCTCCTGTGTGCTCCTCATGTGTTTCTACAAATGCACACAGGAATACAGATGCAAACGCATGTGCATATAAGGATACACATCATAGAACACAATGGACTAAGTGGAGCAGGAGCACACACACGGACAGAAAGTGTTGCTGAAGAGGTCACAGATGTGTGACAAAAGATTTCTGGACATTGGATATGAGTTAAAATAAAAACAGTAATAAATGAGTGAAGAACAAATATATAATGTGTGTGCTTACTTGGAAAAAAAACCCAAAACAATTGACCATACTGAAATACAACAATATGTATATATATAAACAGCCGAAATCTGTGATGAGGAATCGGTTTCTGACTGAAGAACGAAGGGTTTGAATGACCCGTCTGTCTCTTATGTTTGTCCCTTCGTGTATTTCACGTTATTTATATATGTAAAGGTTTATTTTATATTATATATACATATGTATATATATATATTATATATATATATATATATATATATATGTATATACACATATATGAAACAAGTAAAAAGAATATGTATATATATATATATAATATATATATATATATATATATATATATATATATATATATATACGTATTCTTTTTACTTGTTTCAATCATTTGACTGCAGCCATGCTGGAGCACCACCTTTAATCATACAAATCGACTTTTGTCTCTTTTACAGACCTGCTAAGTTACGCGCACATAAACGCACCAACACCAGTTGTCAAGCAGTGATGGGGTTGACAAATATAGATACACACACACACACACACACATATATATATATATATATATATAGAATATTTAGAGGGGTCAGAATGTTGGATGATTATATATATCGTTTTATTTATTTACATATCTTATTTACATTTTTAGCGCTTTCTGATAATGGAAGAAAGTGCTAAAAATGCAAATAAATAAAAAAATATATATAATCATCCAACATTCTAACTACCTTATTATTCTAAATATACAATATCTGCACATCACTTCAAAAATCTCTCTCTCTCTCTCTCTCTCTCTCTCGATACATATATATATATATATATATATATATATATAAATACAACAAGAGGCTTCCAAATAGGAAAGTCTTGTGCTAGAAAGAGCAGTAGAAAACTCAAACCACCAATTAAGGATAAATTCTCAAGAGGAATGAAAATTAAAAACGTTTACCATCTCAATTATTTTCCAGACCATGGTTTCTAACTATTTCCAGCAAAAAAATATTTGCTGAAGGCTAGTCTTCATCAGTGGGAAGCCTTTGGATTTCAAATATACATACAGCCAGATCCATATGTAAAACTAACTGCCTGTACATCCTAACCTTTCAGACCACTGCACAGACACAGATTATACCTTTCGAGAATTTATCCTTAATTGGTGGTTTGATTTTTCTACTGCTCTTTCTAGCACAAGGCTTTCCTATTTGGAAGCCTCTTGTATTTCTATGTGAATAATATATAGTCTAATGACTAATTCATTTTTGTAATAGGCCATTGGTAATAATAATTTCTTATTACCCTATTGTTATTTATATATATATATATATATATATATATGAATGTATGTATGTATATATGAATAATATGAATGAACAGTCACATTTCAGTACAACATA
Organism: Octopus sinensis; assembly: GCF_006345805.1. NCBI lineage: Eukaryota > Metazoa > Mollusca > Cephalopoda > Octopoda > Octopodidae > Octopus > Octopus sinensis. The sequence goes on from NC_043000.1 coordinate 6,464,392, forward strand.
TGTTTTGAAAAATAAAAGTCCAGCAAATTATATGTGCAATCATGTAATTATGTTATAATGTAGGGGTAATCAGTCTTTTTGTCAGGTACATGACTGTTTATAATTATAATCAATTTTACATTGAATGATATGTGATAAAAAAAACGTGTGAGTCAATTAGAAGGCAAGGAGGAGTGATCAAGAAGTTTTTCAAGCAACCAATCAATCACGTTTACACATGTGTATGTATACATGTGTGTGTGTGTGTGTGTGTGTGTGAGTGAGTGTGAGTGTGTGTCTGTGTGTGTATATGTATATAAATATATATATATATATGTATATATATATATATATATATATATCTTAGACAAAATGAGATAACAAAGCAAAGGACATTTATAAGGAAAAAGATACAGATACAGATACCCTTTATCAGAGACGATGTGAGATGGTTAAATAGAGGTAAATATTTGAGTCCGAAATAAGGAATTATTTCGGAAAAGGAGGAGATAGGGAATATAGAGGGAAATGAGGGAATGGAAGTAGAAATAAAATATAAAATATTGTAGTTGCAGTTCTATTATTCGAGTTAAGTGGTGTATGGAAGTGGTAAAAAGTTTTCTGTACATGGTATGTAAGTTCCAGTGGTAGTTCATGTTTAGTCATTTCAAAGTATGGAGCCATGGATTCTGTATTGCTCATTCGAAGGGGCTTTGTGGTGTGAATAAAAATTTGAGAATGTATTGGTAGTATTTGTTGATAGATGGTGGGGGAAGGATGTGTATGATTAGAATGAGGAGATAGGTCAAAATGAAGACACAAAGAGAAAATGAGAGGGAGAAAGTAAAAAGAGAAAAAGGACAAAAAAATAAATATATAAATAAATAAATAAATAAAATAAAAAGAGGTAGAAAGAGAGAAAAAAAGAAAGAAAATTGAAAAGAGTGAAAACAAAAAATTGAAAGGGGGTGAAAGAAGTGAGAAAAGGAGTGTTAGTTGGTGGTCAAGATAATGTGAGGGGAGAATGGAAGAGGATGGGGTAGGGGGGATAGGAAGAGATTAGAAGGTAAGGAGTGAATAAGTGCGAGATATATGAGTTGGGGGTAAAATGACAGGGCTGCATTAAGGGATTGTTAGTGAAAAGGTATGGGTTGGGTGATACCAAAGTGAGTAGTTGTTCTAGTAGTAAAATTTAAAGTAGAGTGAAGAATACAAGGATGTCAAATTTTTATAAATAGACGTATGAGATAGGTTAGTGAGAATGGCAGGAATCAGAGAAGAGGAAAGAAAGTATAATGACATATGTACACATGCATATGTCATTATGCACGCCTTCCTCCAACTGTTAAACATGGAGGAGGATCTGCAATGATCTGGGGGGGGGCTATATCTTGGAAATCCACCAACGCAATGGTTTCCCTTCTTGGCAGAATTAATAATCAAGACTAATTAAGCATTTTATCTGATCAAATTCATCCTATGGTTGCAGAACTGTTTCCGGAAGGAAATACAATCTTTCAGGATGATAAGGAACCTATTCACACAACTAAAATTGTTACTGAATGGCATGAGGAACATTCTAGTGAAGTTGAACATCTTATCTGGCCACCACAGTCCCCAGATCTCAATATTATCGAACATTTATGGTGCATTTTAGAAAAACAAGTAAGGAGTCGATATCCTCCACCATCATCACTACAAGAATTGGAATCTGTTTTAGCTGAAGAATGGACAAAAATTCCTTTGAAAACAATTCAAACTTTGTACGAGTCCATATCTCGCAGAATTCAAGCTGTAATTACTGCCAAAGGCGGTCCTGCCCCATATTCCATATTAAAATAAATTTGTTTGAAATTTTAACGTGTTTCCATTATTTTGTCCAGCCCTTGTATATATGAAGAGCTTCTTTCAGTTTTCATCCACCAAATCCATTCACAAGGTTTTGGCCAGCCCGAGACTATAGTAGTAGACCCTTCAGGGGACTGAACCAGGAACCATGTGGTTGGGAAGCAAGCGCTTCTTACTGCACAGTCATGTCTGTGCCGATAATGAAACATTTTCAAAATATTTCCATCTGTATTACATTTCAATCAGTCTGGTACTTAATTGACTTCAGGTGTCTTATTAATAGATGTGTACGTAGTATTATATTGGGTTAAGACTATGTATTATGTAACTGACACTGGCATTTTGCAGTTATGACGACAAGGACTCCAGTTTATTTTACCAACAGAACAGCCTGCTTGTGAAATTAACATGCAAGATACATGCACCCTTAACATAGTTCTCAGGGAGACTCACCGTGAGACAGAATGTGACAAGGCTGGCCCTTAGAAATATAGGTTCTACTCATTTTTGTCAGCTGAGTAGAGTGGGGCAATATGAAATAAAGTGTCTTGTTTAAGGACACAATGCATCACTGAGAATTGAACTCATGACCATATGATTGCGAGCTGAATACCCTAACTGCTAAGCCACACTTTGTACACATACAGGAATGTGTTATGTACTCATAGAGGAATGAAACACTTGATAATTGGAGATCAAACCACTCAAAGTGTATTCTAGATATAAATTTTTAAAAAGTGTTCTGCTTGAAAGGTGAGATTATTAGTCAAAACAATTGTAACATTTTATGGAATAAATCTTGAAGCAGACAAAGCTATAAATAATAGTGTGTAAATATTGGGTTGAAAAAGAAACCCCCCTACTTTTTAGATAAAAAAAGTCAAAGGCTGCCCTTGGGATGTGAACCCACATCTCTTTTATGCATGACAGATGATCTACCGTTGGACCAAAGCAGTTCTCTGAAATTCTCTATCCATTTTAGAAGCTTTGTTCTTACCAGTGAAAATTGTATGGTGTTGACATCATAAGAATTTATAAACTTTTGAGAGAATGTAGAATAATTTTTATTTTGGAAGAGATCTCAAAGCACAAATAAAACTATAAATAACATCAGGTAAATCTAGGATGCATCTCAGCAATTTGCTTAAATATTTTCTTTTGTAAGGGAGAGGATTGATACCGTATTTACTTATTTTGTAATAATCCCTTTTACTAAAGGCACAAGGCCTGAAATTTGTGAAGAGGGGGCTAGTTGATTACATCAACCTCAGTGTTTCACTGGTACTTAATTTATCGACCCCAGAAAGATGAAAGCAAAGTTGACCTTGGTGAAATTTGAACTCAGAACGTAAAGACGGATGAAATACCTATTTCTTTACTACCCACACGGGGTTAAACACAGAGGGGACGAACAAGGACAGACAAACGGAATAAGTCGATTATATTGACCCCAGTGCATAACTGGTACTTATTTAATCGACCCCGAAAGGATGAAAGGCAAAGTCGACCTCGGCAGAATTTGAACTCAGAATGTAGTGGCAGACGAAAGCATTTTGCCCGATGTGCTAACCACTCTGCCAGCTTGCCACCTTACTTATTTTGTAATGATAACAACAATAATGATGATTTCAAATTTTGGCAAAAGGCCAGCAATTTTGAAAGAGAATGAAAGTCAGTTACATAGACCCCAGTGCTCAGCTGGTACTTATTTCATAGAACCCAAAAGGATGAAAGGCAAAGTCAACCCTGGCAACATTCAAACTCAGAATGTAAAGAGATGAAATATTGCTAAGCATTTTGCCCAGTGTGCTAACAATGCTGTCAGCTCACCACCTTAATAACAATAATAATATTCCAATAACATATATCTATTTTGAATTAGCCTTTTAGCATTAAAACCAGCCGTATCCAACCCAAATATTATACCTGTTTTATGTTCATACCAGACAAATTTGGTCTTTCACATGTAGTATCATCCTACATGTATCATTCTAGCCTCTAACATGTATCTTTCTATATATCATACAATGTCAATCTAAAAATACACTATCATATCATTTAAATCTTAAAAGCCATGAGATAACGAATGATAAACTTAAAACAATGTGAACAAATAATGACAAAGTTATCTGAGTGCTAACGGGTTAAATTACCTTGTGAGTGTAATTTATTTATTTGTGGAAATCAGATAACTTCTTTCAAATCAGAAGTTACTGCTAATTCATTTTTTGTTTTCGTTTTTGTTTTCAAATCAGAAAGAACAAAAGAGAGAAAGAGACATTGTTGGTTCATGATGTGCTACACAGACACAGAAGTGCCAGCAGCCAGACTTGTCCCAGATATGTGCAGATTGAGGATGGAAATTTTCTGCACAGACTTATTACTGCGTCTGAGTATTGCTCACTTGTGGGGTTGTACAATTGTTGTTATATGAACGACATCTAATCAAGTCTGTTAATCAAGTATGACACCTAGTCAAGTCTATTAGGAAGTAATTACAACATGGAAGGTTCATCTTTGCCATTCAAAAGCGAAAGTCTGTTAACTTCATTTAATTATTTATTACTTGGTGCCAAAATGTTCATTGTATTGTCCGTGACCTGGTCACTAGCATAATTCCACTGCAACAGATCTGAAACTAGGTTTTTGGCCAATATGTATAAGCCTTGGGGTTATAACACCAAATAATAAGTGATCAAGTGAAGCTGACAGCTTTTGTGTGTTTTTCGAAAAGCTAAAGTGAGTCTTCAAAACAGTAATTATTTTAGTTTCAGGACACATCATCATCATCATCATCATCATCATCATCATCATTATTTAACATCCATTTTCCATGCTGGCATGGGTTGGACAGTTTGACCAGAGCTGGCAAGCTGGAGAGCTGCATCAGGCTCCAGTCTCATTCGACATGGTCTCTACAGCTGGATGCCCTTCCTAATGCCAACCACTTTACAGAGTGTGCATGAGCGCTTTTACGTGACACCAGTACAGAATTGCAGGCCAATCCTTTTCACCAATGGGACTGGCCTTAACACTTCTGCTGTGGAGTATGGATCTTCTTGGGTACAGCAAGGCACCAGGTATCTCAGTCCTTTGTCATCTCAACTGAAAGGTTTTTCAGATCAAATCACTTGCAAGGGTGGTGGATCAACAGAATTATTAGTGCAATAGGACAAAATTCTAGATGTAATTTTGATGGATCTGTCCCTCACTCTGAAGATCTCAATTTCAAGATATTTGTATTTAACCCTTTAACTGCAAAATTAAATTCCCTGATTATTCAATATTAAATATCAATATTAAATATCTACCAAAAAATAAAATATCAATATTAAATATGTGCCAAAAAATAAAATTGGTATTTTCTGCCAATTGACATATCTCAATAAAAAATAGTTTCAAGAATGACTTTGTTCAACAAAAGATAAATTGGTACATAAAAATGCTTTCCATAATTAAGGGTAATGAGTTTTTTAAGTGGAAATATCTACTTTCTAAAGTAAATGGATTAAGTAATTTGTCTGGAAACTTAACTGAGGTGTTACAGGCTGCGGGTATTGTCATATCAATCAGTGTACAAGTTTTATCTTTTGTCTTTTAGTTATGATGTCTGGTTTGTTTGCTTTGATTTCTCTGTCAGTCTACACTGCAATGTCCCATAGGATGGAAACATTGTCATTCTTGGCAACTGTTTGTGGTTGGTGGTCAAACCAGTTTGCAGAGACTTTAATGTTATATTCCATGCCGATTTTCCAGGGTAGATTGCTGCTGGCTTGTTGTGTTGGGGGATATATTTGCTTTTATCAATACTGGGCAGCCGGAAATAATGTGGTCAGTGATTTCTTCAAAGACTCCACATATCTTATACATTTTCTCTATACAAAATTAAATTTGCTGTGAAATTGTTATTTCATTGACTCTTTATGGATAAAAAGCAAAGTTGATCTCAGTAGAATTTGAACTCAAAATGTAGACAGCAGGATCAAATATTGGCTTCAAACTTTTTTGGCACAAGGCCTGTAATTTCAATGAAGGGGTTGATCAATTACATTGACCCCAGTGTTCAACTGAAACTAATTTTATCAACCCCGAAAGGATGAAAGACAAATTTTACCTCAGCAAAATTTGAACTCAGAATGTAAAGATAGACAAAATGCCGCTAAGCATTTTGCCCAGCATGATAACAATTCTACCAGTCTGCCACTTTAAGTAGGACGAAATATTAAAAGGACTTTTGTCTGAAGCTCTAACAATTCTGTCAAACTATTACCTTTAATTTCTAATGTTGGTACAAGTACATACGTTTTGGAAGAGGAATTAGTCAATGAAATCAGTCCCAGTAATTTATCTTATTGATATCTGAAGGATGAAAGGTAAAAATTGATTTAGGTAAGATTTGCACTCAGAAGGTCAAGAGTCAAAAGAAAATCTGATTTCTTTTTTTTTTTTTTGCTTTTTATTCCAGCTATAAAGAATGCATTTTGAGACGCATCAGTTATCTAAAATGGACAAAATTCTTGAAGAATTTTAAGCTAATTCACATTTTAGTACATGATTATTTTGTAAATTATAAGTTGGAACTGATCAGGAAACATAACTTTAATGGCCTACAGCATTTTCTAATCTTGTTCATCTTTTTCTTCTTTTAAGACTTAGGAATTTCAGAATATTTGGCTGCTCTCATCTTTCATTTGCCAAGGAGCTGAAGAATTAAAAATATCCAGTATTTTCGCATCTCATTCTCTGTCTGTCTCCCTCTCTCTCTTTCTCTTTCTCTCTCTCTCTCTCTCTCTCTTGTTTTTTCTTTCCTTTGATGACTCTAGAGTTTTAGAATATGTAGCTATTCTCATCTTTCACCTTTGCTAAGCAATTAAAGAATTGAGAAAAATAACTTTCTGGATGTTCTCAAATTCTGCTATTTTACCATCCAGTGAATCAGGAGACAGAGATATTCAAGATAATATTCTGCCAAAGATTCTTAGTTTTAGTATCTCCCGTTTCCATGGGATAAAGTTTCCAAGAATTTGCTCGGTCATTCATGTACTTTGATTTACATATTTTGAATTGCATTTTTGGAAAATGAGATTCTCTATTTGTTAACTCTTTTGTAACCATATTTCTTTTGAAATACACAGTTTTTCTTTCAATGAAGTTGGGAAAAAAAAATGAAGAATTTATTAAAGTAACTTCATCATTATTAAGTTGATGTTTATAAGTGGGTGTGAAAAGTTCTTAGCTTTAAGAGTATCATGAAAGGCCTGGTTGGAGGTCCAATCTTCCAAGTTCTTTTACAGAGCTTAGAAAAACTGAAGGACTGCTGGACCACTGTGATAAGTGTGTGAGTCTGAGAGGGGGGGGAATATCTTTATATATAAAAGTGAAGTTGTGTGTCTGTCTCCTACGATTTAGATTCCTAACTACTCCCACATTTTGCAGTGCAGTTTAACCAAAATCTTATAGTCGTGATTCTTATCGAGCCCTTCTGAGTATTAGCGCGCATCTACGATGAGTCTACGATTTTAAAAATAATTTACCATCATTTTTATCATTTTAATGCATTTTTTCGCTATTATATAAGGGAAGTAACTCTCTAAAAATGTCTACGATGAGTCAACGATTTAAAAAAAAATTTACCATAATTTTTTTCCATTTTTAATGCATTTTTTTGCTATTTTTTGGCTATAACTCTCTAAAAATGCTTATATAGTTATTTCCCTTACAAACCCGAGCAACGCTGGGCGATACTGCTAGTATTGAATAAAATCATAATAAACTGATCCTCCTCTATTTTATTTTATCCAAAATCTGGAACTTTTCAGCACATACAACACAAAATAAATTTTTAATAAGAAGTTTAACTTTACATCACTTTAAAACCCTTTAACATTGAAATAGGCCATATCCACTCCAAATACTCTACTGGTTTTATGTGCAAAATGACCAGACTGAGCATTTCTCACCTACTCTGCAATGTCATTCTAAAAGTAAACTATCACATCATCAAAATCGCAGTGACAGGATAATATTGGGTTGTCCGGAAAGTTCGTGCTGATTTTTAAAGGAAAGAAAAAGGTCAATAAATACTTGCCATTGCATTTTTAATCAACCAAATATGAACCATTTTGTTGCACAATGCATCTCCATCTTTCCTTTAACTTGAAAATACCCTCTTCCCAGAATTGAGGTGGTTTCATGGCAAAGAATTCATCAAGGTATCTTTTTATGTCATCCAAGGAATTGAAATTTTTACCATTAAAACTATTCTGCAGAAACCTGAATAAGTGGAAATCTGAAGGAGCAATATCTGGTGAATATGGAGGGTGGGGTAACACATCCCAGCCAAGCTGCAGGAATTTTTGTCTGGTTCCCAAAGCATCAAGTACCGAAAATGAACTTTCTTATCTACCATTTTAAGGGGTTACAGAATTAACACAGGTTATAGGAACATAAACCTTCTTCCGCGAAAAGATAGCTTAAACTGTGCTCTAAATGGAGGTGTAGTCAAATCTTATTTTATGGACTCAACCATGTTCTAAAATAAGTCGAAAGGTAAGTTACTATAAATCGGTGTGAACTTTCCGGACAACCCAATACATGATTAATTCGAAACAATGTGAATAAATAAGCATTAGTTTTGATAAAATAATGTGAATGCTAACGGTTTAAAATAGGAAGTCTGGACCTTAAAACCAAAGGGGATCAAGGATGAGTTGGTATCAAAAGGGTTAACTTGTTTTATCTTATTCAAAGTTGCTTATATCACATGTTGTTAAGTGAGTAATTAAGGAATCAGATTTGGTT
>NC_043000.1:6475519-6488019 GCF_006345805.1 Octopus sinensis
ATACACACATATACATATACACATACACAAACACACATATGTATGGCAGCTCTCCATCATTCAATGATGAGAATTCAGTTTTTGAATGAACCTAATTAACACACTCATTGAATTAACATGCAAGTGGCTGAGCATTGCACAGACACATGTACTCTTAATATTATTCACAAGTAGTATCAGTGTGTGATATAGAGCATAACAGGGGCTGTACCTTTTTTTTCTGAATTACTTGTATAATGAACCTGACAGGCTTCTATACAGTTTCCATCTACCCTGTTTCACTCACAAAGTATGGCAATAGAAAATGAGGTTGCCCAAGATACGTAACATCTTGGTCAAATGTGACTTTGGGGCAAACGTCTTAGTCAACCAATCTGCACCTGTATACGTGTGCGTGTGTATGTGTTTGTGTGTACTGGAGTGGCTGTGTGGTAAGTAGCTTGCTTACCAACCATATGGATCTGGGTTCAGTCCCACTGCATGGCACCTTGGGCAAGTGTCTTCTACAATAGCTTCGGGCTGACCAAAGCTTTGTGAGTGGATTTGGCAGATGGAAACTGAAAGAAGCCCGTCGTATATATATATATATAATATATATATATATGTATGTGTGTGTGTGTGTGTATATCTTTGTGTGTCTATGTTTGTCCCCCCAACATCACCTGACAACTGATGCTGGTGTGTTTACATCCCTGTAACTAAGCGGTTCAGCAAAAGAGACCGATAGAATAAGTACTAGGCTTACAAAGAATAAGTCCTGGGGGTCAATTTGCTCGACTAAAGGCTGTGCTCCAGCATGGCCACAGTCAAATGACTGAAACAAGTAAACGAGTAAAAGAGTATATATATATATATATATATATGCATGCACACACATACACACACTCACTTCCTGTCCTTTTTTGTATTGTCTAACTCTCCAAATATTTTGTTGTCACCCGTTACATTCTTGTTCAATTTTGTTTTTGTTTTTCTATGCATACATATAGCGGCATACATACACTTTTGGTCTCCTGTATGTCAGAACATAGATATATCTATATATATAAAACTGAGAATGTCTGTCTGTCTGTCTGTGTGTTTCCCTAAAACTTGAGAACTACACAACCAATTTCATTCAAATTTTACACATGCCTTATTTAGGATCCGGGGAGTGTCATCGGCAAATTTTTAACTTTTTGCCTAGGGCGAGCCCACAGCAATATCATATCTTCTCCACTACGATTCCCTAAAACGTGAGAACTACACAACCAATTTCATTCAAATTTTACACATGCCTTATTTAGGATCCGGGGAGTGTCATCGGCAAATTTTTAACTTTTTGCCTAGGGCGAGCCCACAGCAATATCATATCTTCTCCACTACGATTCCCTAAAACGTGAGAACTACACAACCAATTTCATTCAAATTTTACACATGCCTTATTTAGGATCCGGGGAGTGTCATCGGCAAATTTTTAACTTTTTGCCTAGGAGCGAGCCCACAGCAATATCATATCTTCTCCACTACGATCCCTAAAACGTGAGAACTACACAACCAATTTCATTCAAATTTTACACATGCCTTATTTAGGATCCGGGGAGTGTCATCGGCAAATTTTTAACTTTTTGCCTAGGGCGAGCCCACAGCAATATCATATCTTCTCCACTACGATTCCCTAAAACGTGAGAACTACACAACCAATTTCATTCAAATTTTACACATGCCTTATTTAGGATCCGGGGAGTGTCATCGGCAAATTTTTAACTTTTTGCCTAGGGCGAGCCCACAGCAATATCATATCTTCTCCACTACGATTCCCTAAAACGTGAGAACTACACAACCAATTTCATTCAAATTTTACACATGCCTTATTTAGGATCGGGGAGGAGTTCATCGGCAAATTTTTAACTTTTTGCCTAGGCGAGCCCACAGCAATATCATATCTTCTCCACTACGATTCCCTAAAACGTGAGAACTACACAACAATTTCATTCAAATTTTACACATGCCTTATTTAGGGTCCGGGGAGTGTCATCGGCAAATTTTTAACTTTTTGCCTAGGGCGAGCCCACAGCAATATCATATCTTCTCCACTACGATTCCCTAAAACGTGAGAACTACACAACCAATTTCATTCAAATTTTACATATGCCTTACTTAGAGTCCATGTAGTTTCGTGGGCAAAAAAAATGTTCAACTTCTTGCCTAGGGCGAGCCCATAGCAATATCATATCTTCTCCACTATTTCAGTATTACGTGTTAAAAGTGAAACAAAAACATTTCTCTATTTTATGTCAGATACTTTCACTTTAACAATAAAAATTAGAGATAATAATAACAATTGAATTATATGTAGTAAGTAATAATTAAAATCAAACTAAAGTATAATATAATCGTAACATAACAAAAGTAAAATAGCAATTGGTATAAAATTGCATCAATGATTTGAACTTGAATAAGTGGTTTCACATGAATGGGAATAAATTAAAAATAAAATTAGCGTGCAGAAATAGAATAGTCCTACAATTCCAGTCTGTTATATATTTTCAGTATTGTTATCACTAGCGATATCAAGATATAACTTTAACGGGACGCCGCTTGGCTGACCGGTTCGCGGAACACCTTCGTGACATCCACCTTGCGAACGACACACCGGTCTCACGCCATTTCCGCTCCACCGGTCACTCCTTGCAACACCTATCTGTGTTCGGTTTGTCCTTACACAGAGGCCATCCGATTCCCGTTTGCGCCGTGAACAGGAATTAATCTTCTCTCTTCGCTCTTATACGCCATTTGGTCTCAACTCTCCCCCCCTCCTCATCTAACCCCCCTCTCCCCCCTCCTCACCTATCCTTCCCCCCGACCCCTACTTCTTCAGTCCTTCATCTTTCACCCCTACTCCCCTTCCCTTCTTCCCTCTTTCTCCCTCCCTCCTTCCCTCTGCTCCCCACTCCCCTTCTCTCTCCCTCTCTCCCTCTCCTCCTTCCCCCTCCTCCTCCCCTTCCTCTCTCTCCCCCTCCCCCCTCTCCTCCCCCTATTCTCCCCTCTCCACACTACACACACGACTTTACACATCACATCATATATGATGTGCCATACTAATACATACACCAACTAATACATACTAATACGTACTAATACATACTAATACATACTAATACATACACCAACCCTATACATACACACGTCCAGACCTCCCATACGCACTTATACTCTCTCATACACACACACACACACTTATACATACTAATACGTACTAATACATACTAATACATACTAATACATACACCAACCCCATACATACGCACGTCCAGACCTATCATACGCACTAATACTCTCTCATACACACACACACACACACACACACACACCCTTATACATACTAATACATACTAATACATACACCAACCCTATACATACACACGTCCAGACCTCTCCTACGCACTAATAGCTGGTCATTCAACCCTATTATCAACCCTATTATCTCCCCTTATTTCGCTCTCGCATCTCATGTTTGATCTTTGACCTCTGGCCAAAATCAGATCGCCATGTTGATTCGTTAGTTACTGCACGCATTTTTTTTCTCTCCTTCTTTCTGTGTTTTTTTTCTCTCTGTGTATCTTTCTGTTGAAGAGCGTAGGCTCGAAACGTTAAAGACTTGTTTTATTTATATTTCCTGAGCGCCATACTAATACAATTGTTTGTTTGTTCCCACCCTGCCTTCGTCTTTTGTCTATTTTCATAAAGCTTCCTGTTATATATATATATAGATGTACATGTAATATGTACACATATACACATATATACATGCACTAGCACTATGACCCGGCAAAGACGGGTCATAATGCTAGATATATATATATATATATATATATATATATATATATATATATATATATATATTTCCCTCTGACTTCCCTTCCTTGGATCTTCCTTTTTCTATGTTTCTAATGAAGGGCTCCGCTCAAAACGTTAAATCCTCCTTCTTTCTTCCTTTCCTGAGCGTCCAATAACACTACACTAGTTCCACGTCCTTGCGTTGATGTGTTTTCTCTTTGTGTTTTCATGTTTGGATTAACTATATATATATATTTATATATATATAAATTCTGTACAACTCTTTTACTCTTTCTTTTAACCTCCTTCACACTTTCTTTGTTCTTTCCACTTTTCTTTTTCTCGCTGCCACCCTCTCTCACATTTCTTGGCCTTCCCTTCATTCTCACCACTTCCCCTCCTCCTTTACTTCGCTCTGTCCCTTTCCTTTTTTCTCTCTTTCTCGTCCCTCTCTAATTCTCCAATCCCTCTATCCCCTACCTCTCTCCTCTCCTTCTACGTGACCAGTGTTCCACCAAGCCAGACCTTTCTTTCTTGGTTCAACTACCATCCATGTAGCATCTCTTATATTCCTTCCCAAGACTTTCATCTTTCATGTCCCTGCCATAAAGGCTTCACTTCCATACACGCCAACTTAATTTGATTCGTCCTTAGTCGAAAGACACCTGTTGTTAATGTCCTGTTGTTTGTATTTGTAATTGTGTATCATTTCTCCTTTTTGTTTTTAGTCTTTGTTTTCATATACATTCACTTGCTTTCTTCCATAGAATCTAGTGCTCTTAGCTTAGATTTTCTTGGGGTTGGCCAGATTAAAGCAGTCTCAAGAGTAACCAACAGAAACTGCAACAACGATCTGGTACTTGACTGAAGATTAAAAGCTCCAAATGACCCTCCTTGTTTTTTCCTGTCCTTTTTTGTATTATCTAACTGTCCAAATGTTTGTTGTCACCTGTTTTGTTCTTGTTCCATCTTTTGTTTCATTTTGTGTGTGTGTATGTGTGTATGTGTGTGTGTGTGTGTGTACGTGTGTGTGAAGAGATGAGGTATAAAACATTGCTTTAAATCAATTTAATCTAAAACTATTCATATCAATTTATCATGTATCTTGAATATATAATTATCAAATTAATGATGTTTACCCCTAACGAAACAGCAGGTGAAAGTTTAAACTAAATAAGTTATCCACCTTCTGTGAAATTTATGCTTTTCAATTATATATATATATACATCTTGCAAAAATGAGTTTCCTGCGATGGACTAGCACCCCATCCAGGAGGGGAATATAAATGCCATAGAAACTGATAATCTAGGCAATGAGTTAAGTTTATCATCCAAAAATAAAAACAATCCTTCTAACAAATTTCCACAGCTTCCATCAATCAAATTTCCACAGTTTCCCTCTAACAAAGTTCGTTCTTAAAGCTTTGGCTGACTCAGGTCTATTGTACTATTGCGCAATGGAACGGATCCCAAAGCCGCATGGTTACAAAGTGATTTCCTTAACCATTCAGCTACACGGTTGGAATTTCAAATTGATGCTTAATGTCTAAAACCAGAATTTATGTAATTTACTCTGGCAGTGGGTTACAATGCAATCTTGTGTTTCGTAAAAGACAATTTTGAGATGATTGATAGCAAAGCTTACAATGAAAAACTTACTAACTGCTACTTGATCTCATTACCTGAGGGAGATCAGTGATAATTAAGTTAAATGGATGTGTGTGTGTGTATGTGTGAAAGTGTGTGTGTGCATGTGTGGGTATATATATATATATATATATATAATAATAAATATTAGGGAATAAATCCAAATTTACAGGGAAAAAATCAGATTTAGGATTAAATCGATTTTATAGTAAAATATTATAAAATTGAAGATTGTCGATCAAGACAAGAAACGATTGTAGTGGCGGGTTTTTTTGACTATTTATTAAAATTTTATGTATTGATTAAGTCTTTCCTTGTTTGTTTTGCAAAATAGTGGTTTTGTCTCGATAATATTTTTATATTATATATATATATATATATATATATATATATATATAATATAATATATATATGTGTATATATATATATATATATACATATATATATGTGTATATATATATATATATATATATACATACATATATATATATATATATATATTATATATATACACATATATATATATATATATATATATATATGTGTATATATTATATATATATATATATATGTGTATATATATATATTATATATATACATACATAATATATATATATTATATATATATATTACATATATATATATATATATATATATATATATATATATATATAATATATAATATATATATATATATATATAGATATATATATATATATATGTGTGTGTGTATATATATATATATATATATATATGTGTATAATATATATATATATCTGCTGTTTATATATACAGACATACAAATGTACGTATATTCAGACAGGCAGACAGATAGACAGACAGACAGGCAGACAGACAGACAGACGGAAAGATAGATAGGTATAGATATAGGCAGAGACAGATATATAATATATATACACACATATGAATATATGAATGGGTATTTGAGTGCGTTCATATATATGCATTTAATCATTTATATGCGTATATAAATTAGGCACAGGAGTGGCTGTGTGGTAAGAAGCTTGCTTACGAACCACATGGTTCCAGGTTCAGCCCCACTGCTTGGCACCTTGGGCAAGTGTCTTCTACTATAGCCTTGGGCCGACCAAATCCTTGTGAGTGGATTTGGTAGATGGATATTGAAAGAAGCCTCTCATATATACATATATATATGTGTGAGTGTGTGTGTGTGGAGGTGCAATGGCCCAGTGGTTAGGGCAGCTGAGTGTTGTGAGTGTTTATTGAGCAAAAACACCTAAAGCTCCACGAGGCTCTGGCAGGGGGTGGTGGCAATCCCTGCTTCTTTCGCCACAACTTTCTCTCACTCTTTCTTCTGTTGGTCAGCTCGCTTAGCCAGCAGGGTGGTGTCATTTGAAGGCTAAAACAATGCAAAGTGCATTGTGACCAATGATATGTAGCAACATCTGATAGCCTGGTCGGTCACGGTGATATCTATATATATATATATATATATATATATATATTTGTATGTCTGTGTTTGTCCCTCCACCATCACTTGACAACTGATGCTTGTGTGTTTATGTACCCATAACGTAGCAGTTCGGCAAAAGAGACCGATAGAATAAGAACTAGGGTTACAAAAGAATAAGTCCTGGGCTCAATTTGTTTGACTAAAGTGCTCCAGCATAGCCACAGTCAAATGACTGAAACGAATAAAAGAATAAAAGAATACAAATGTGTGCAGCACATGCTGTAGAACATGTCTATGTGTTCAGCCTAAGAATACAGAGACATGTCTGGTTAGAGAGTAGGCTGCTGACAGGTAGATTCCAACTAAAGGAAATGAATCCTTAAGTAGAAGTTATATCAATATTATCTTGGCATCAACACAAAGTAGTTGATTAAATCCAAGTCTAAATTGTATTTGTAATTGCCATTCATTAATGCAGATCAGTAATTCTTCAGACAAATGAAACAAAATTGTTTACAGGAAATATGTGAGGTAGACATAAAAGCTGAAATATAATTTCTCTCTCTCTCTGAAACAATCAAATTTGTTGGTGAGAAAAAAAATTATAATGATTTTACTCCCATTTACATAATTATACGTTCATGATTCAGGTTATTAGCTTCATCTTTGGAGATGAAATTTTTTTAATTGTGTCATCATCATCATCATCATCTTCATCATCATCATCATCATCATTGTCGTCATTGTTATCTGAACATCTAATTTCCTACACTTGCATGGCTCAGGTAGAATTTCTTTGGAAGCAGATTTTCTACAGCCAGATGCCTTTACTTTCATCGACGTTTACCTGTTTTCAAGCAAGGTAATATTTCTCTGAGGTCATACATGTTCACACAGAAGATTGGAAATGAGGGACACCACTTGCATGCTGCTAGATTTACAACTATCAAGTATGCATATGTGTGTGTGTATATATATATATATTTCTTTTTCACCCTTTTCAAGCCTAACCAGGCTCATGGGCCCGGTTTCCTGGTTTCTGTGGCATATGTGTTCCCCCCAGCTGGACGGGACGCCAGTCCATCACAGCATTACTCAAGAAACAGGAAAAGAGAGTGAGAGAAAGTTGTGACGAAAGAGCACAACAGGGGTCGCCACCCTGCCAGAGCCTTGTGGAGCTTTTAGGTGTTTTCGCTCAATAAACACACACAATGCCCGCTCTGGGAAAGAAACCATGATCCTCTGACCGTGAGTCTGCTGCCCTAACCTTTGGGCCATTGCACCTCCACATATATATATATATATATATATATATATATATATATGAGAGAATTGAGAGTTGAGAGAATTGTTTGCACACCAGAAAAAATGCTTAACAGCATTTCATCTGTCTTTGTGTTCTGAATTCAAATTCCACTGAGGTTGACTTTGCCTTTCATCCTTTTGAGGTCAATGAAATAAGTACCAGTCAAACACTGGGGTCAATGTAATTGACTATTCCCCTCTCCGGAATTTATTTCAGGCTTTGTGTCTTTCATAGAAAGGGGATACATATATATATATATATATATATATATATATATATATGTATAGCAATAAGAAAATGGAGGGGATCAAGAGTTGGTATTCATCAACTTACAGACATTATATTATGTCTATTTATTTTTTAAAAAAGACAATTATAGCCATATACAAACATGTATAACATATTATGCTTTACATATATAATATATAAAATATAAAAATACCAGTAATTATAAAAATATATCATGTAGAACATAGAAAGAAGGATAAAATCTTACAGCTGTTTCAGACAAGAGACCATAGTACCCCATTCTACTTTTATTCATCCAGTGAACTTAAGTATTTGGTAGATAAGACTAAGGTACTTGGGTGTGTCTCTGAGCTTCATCAGAGAGTTTAGAAAGTTCATAAGGTTATGTTATAAATATAAATACATACATATATACATACTTTTACATATACACACATATACATAAATATACATAAACACATGTACATATATTAAAATGTACATGCATACAAAGGAATCGATTATTATTATTATTATTATTCTATGTTTGACTTTTGCTTTATGTCTGTACAAGTTGGGTCCAAGTCTCACCCAGAGACCTCAAGAGACAACAGGTTGGAAGTTCACGTTGTTGTTATGCCTAGTGTGCCATATATTTGGGGGTTTTTTGGGTGTTGTACTACTGAATGTCTAATAAATAAATTTTTTAAAAAACCGTTTGTTTTAAACCTTGGGATTACATAGAGAGTATTTTGCGTAGGATATGAGCAGTTCCCATGAGCACTATCTTTTGAATTCTGCCATTTGGGGATTTCCTGGTATCTGAGTTAGGTAGCAATCAGTCCCTTTCGCTATCATTCCCAGGGCACCTATGACAACAGGTATTGTTTTAGTCTTCAGGTTCCACATTTTGCTGATTTCTATTTCAAGATCTTTATATTTGCTTATTATTATTATTATTAGGTGTATTATATTATGTTATTCTTATTAGATAAAGTGTAAACAGAGGTAGGGGAAAGTTATTAAAAGAGAAATAATAGTGCAATTTAAAAAATCAATGTATCTTAAGATTATTGTAGTTATGTAGGAATAGAAAGGTATATACATTGGGAATATATATATATGTATATACACATATACATACACACACACACACACACACACGCACACATATATATATATATATATATATACATATATATTTTTACGTACAAACATACCCATCGGAACATACGTATTACATGTGTTGAGAAGGGAGTAATATTGCAGCAGTTTGTATTATTCTTTTCACATAATTATAATAATTATGCACAAACATATATATATATTCATATAAACATGTGATATGTTTTCTATTGAGGGCTTTAGACAAAAGTCCACAATAAGTGGGTTAGAGTTTATATTAATACCTGTGATATTATTTGGTACTACAAGTCATAAATTTCAAGGTATTAATCAATGTACTTTATTATTTTCCATTATTTTTTTGTTTATCGAGTAGCTGAAACCACATCTACTCCCAGATTTGGGGTCATAGGAGATACTTTTTATCAAGGTGTCATGCAGTGGGACTGAACCCAAAATCACATGATTGCGAAGTTACACTTCTTGCCTACACAGCCAAACCTGCAGCTGTATAGTAAAATAATACTCATAATCATATTGACGACACATGTCAGACATTTTAGACATTAGTTGTCTGTATGATAGTTTATTTTCTTTCATTATTTGTTGTCTTTTTCTTTTGTTACTATCCTGAATGAAGTCTCTGATAAGTACTATAAACAGAGTAGTGCCTACTTTGATAAATAATTAGCTGAATAATTAATTATCTTATAATAACTGTATGCAACCAAACATGACCTTCAGAATATACAGCAGGGATATCATCATCGTCACCATCATCGACGATAGGAGTTGCCGTCACTAGCACTAACACATACTAATTAAGCCGTTGACCGTGTATATCTAGTTACACTGGATCATTATAAGTAAAAATGTCCAAAGCTAATATAGTATTGATCTTGCTATCATCTCATATATCTTGTGTTGAAACCTACGACTGTAGATGTCCTGTAGTGAATTCGAATGATATTGTTAATTCTGGGTTACTCAGGTCATCCAGTGCAGCATTTCTTCTTACTGGCGGAGGCTTTCATCATCATCATTGTCATCATCATTTAACATCTGCTTTCCATGGGTTGGACGATTTGACTGAGGACTGGCGAACCAGATGGCTGTGCCAGGCTCCAATCTTGATCTGGCAGAGTTTCTACAGCTGGATGCCCTTCCTAACACCAACCACTCCGAGAGTGTAGTGGGTGCTTTTACGTGCCACCGGCACGAGGGCCAGTCTGGTGGTACTGGCAACGGCCACACTCGAAATAGTGTTTTTTATGTGCCACCTGCACAGGAGTCAGTCCAGCCACACTGGCAGTTACCTCGCTCGAATGTTTTGTTCATGTGCCACTGGCGCAAGTGCCAGTAAGGTGACGCTGGTAATGATCATGCTCAAATGGTGCCTTTTACGTGCCACCGGCACAGAAGCCAGACGGCCGCTCTGGCAGTGATCCCGCTCGGATTGAGCTGTTAGTGCTCTACTGGCACGGGTGCCAGTCATCGGATTTGGTTCGATTTCGATTTTCCTTGCCCCAACAGGTCTTCGCAAGCAGATTTTGCAATTTTTTGTGGAGGCCATATTTTAGCAATATTTCGAGAAGTTGTAAGGCATCAATCAAGCTGGCAGAATCATTAGCATGCCGGACAGAATGCTTAGCAGCATTTCATCCGTCTTTATGTTTTCCGTTCAAATGCCACCAGGGTCGACTTTGTCTTTCTTCTTTTCAGGATCAATAAAATAAGTACCAGCTGAGTGCTGGGGTTGATTTAATTGGCTTTTTGTCTGTCTTTACGTTCTGAGTTCAGACTCCTCCAAGGTTGACTTTACCTCTTATTCTCTCAGGGTCAATAAATCAAGTACCAGTGAAACACTGGGGTCAATGTAATCAACTGGTCCCCTCCCCCCAAATTTCAGGCCTTATGCTTTTAGTAGAAAGGATTATTATTATTATTATTAAGACAGTGCGTTGGCAGAATCGTTAGCACACCAGGCAAAATACTTCACAGCACTTCATCCATCTTTACGTTTTGAGTTCAAATTCTGCTGAGATCGACTTTACCTTTCATTCTTTCAGGGTCGATAAAATAAGTACCAGATGAACACTGGGATTGATCCAATGGATATCCACCCCAAAAATTGTTGGCCTTGTGTCAAAATTATTATTATTAATATTTTATGTTTGACTTTTGCTTTATGTCAGGTATTGTTTTAGTCTTCAGCTTCCACATTTTGCTGATTTCTATTTCAAGATCTTTATATTTGCTCAGTTTTTGGTAGGTCTTGACAGATACGTTTATATCGATTGGGACAGTCATATCAATGAGGAGGCATGTTCTTTGTCTGAAGTCTTTCAATATGATGTCTGGCCTATTTGCATCTATCTTCCTGTCAGTTTGAATGGTGAAGTTCCAGGGGAGTGAGATGTGGTCATCTTCAAGCACTGGAGGTGGATTGTGTTCCCACCAGTTTTTTTCATGGGGCCAATCCAGGTTTTTGCAAATTACCCAGTGAATATATTGTGCAGCTCTATCATGCCTACTGAGGTACTCTGTAGGCGCTAGAAGACTGCATTTGGAGACAACATGATCAATGGTTTCATTTTGTTGTCAGCATACACGACATGTTGGGCTACTGCCGTTCTTTAATATGTTGGCCTGATAGTTTCTTGTTGGTAGGCATTGATCTTGAGCTGCTATAATAAACCCCTCTGTTTCAGATTTTAAGCCAGAGACCATAAGCCATTGATGGGTCAGGGCTTTGTCGATATCTGCATTATTTGCTCTCTTTGGGTATTTGCCATAGAGAGGTTTTTCTTGCCATTTATTATTCAGAATATCTAAGGCCGCAGTTTTGGCACGGGTTTTCATGTGCCTAGCTTTTTCTGTGCTTGTTTCTTGTATGTCTATCTCTAATTCCGAAATTGGTTGTATTCGGAATTATCTTAG
>NC_043000.1:6493019-6498019 GCF_006345805.1 Octopus sinensis
CAACCTAAGCCAGCAACCCGAAACTAGTGATCCCCTTCCCCCACCCTCATAACTTTCAGAAAAATGCATTTTTTATTTTTTCTTCAATGAAATTTTCAGCAAATACGCTTTAAGTGTTGATTGGTCTAGCACACTTGCATACTGAAACACGAAACCTGAAATTTTGATAAAAAAAATGTGAGGTGAATGTGTGATAATTCACCATATTTTTTTTCAGATTAAATTCACATTTTTGTCACATATAATCTTAATCTACACAATCTGAAAGGTGTTGGTAGAAAATTTCATTAACAAGTATCCGTTTTTCTGAAAGTTATGAGGAAACAAAACTATAGTGTCTGTGTGTGTGGTGGGGAGGGCATTGGAAGTGGAATTGGGGAGACAGAAACAGTGGAAGTCTACTGGACAAATTGTCCCTAAAAATTTGGAAGTCCAGCCTTGTGTGTGTGTGTGTGTGTGATGTGTGTGTGTGTTTTTACACATTTTCTTCAGGACTTATTTAAGTTTTTCCATTGGAAGAATTCAAGCAGACTACCAAACCATATGTCAAGGCTCTTTTGTTTCATTAAAGACAAGTGTTGGAGATTTGTGGTTGTCTGAATCAATTGATGTGTATATATACGCATGTTTGTGCTCACCATTAACTTGTATTTGTGTGGGACACATGTGTTACACTTCAGTAGAACACTGACTGTGCTTCATATATTTGACACTTTAGTTTATACAAGTGTTTGCACTTCTCCCTTGTATGTATGTGTGTGCGTGTGTATGTGTGTGTGTGTACAAGCATGTGTTTATGCATTCCATATGTATCTGTGAATGTATACATATATTATCTGACCAGAAAACTCACGTGAATGTGAGCGGTCCCGAGAGCATTTTATACGTTATGCATATATTTGTAAATCTTTTGCCAATGTATAAATGAATGCAGGATGTAAACCTCAGTGATAAAATCTATAAAACAGCAATTTCCAGTAAAAATGTCTTGTGATATTTGTTCCACATGGTTTGCCCAGACACTCCCTTGTTGCTAACTCATGCCAGTGGAGGTGTAATGAACCAGCAATTGGCCCATCTGAAACTTGCAACCAGCAAAACTTGTTCACAAGATATAATATATTTTCTTTTTAACCACAGGGTTTCAGGTTCAATCCTATTGCATGCCACTTTTGTTAATTGTCTACTGACATAACCTCAAGTTGACCCAAACTTTGCAAGTAAAACTGAGTAGATGGAAAATGAAAACTGTACAGTAGGCCCTTAACCCTTTCGATACCAACCTGGCTGAAACCAGCTCTGGCTCTGAGTACAAATGCCTTGTTTTCATAAGTTTTGAATTAAAATCTTCCACCAAACCTTAGTCACAATTCATGTTCCTAACACTAGCTTAATGGTAACCAAGTTATTTTATTAAATTCTTTGTTATATTTAAAGTAATTGAAACAAACACAGAGCATCTCAAAATAAATACGGTAACGAAAGGGTTAAATGGACTCTACCCATTTTTGATGGTAGACTGCATTCATCAGCCAGTTTAACATTACCACTTGGCCCTTGAATGCTTCTAGCAGAGTCTACTACATTGTAAGCATCCAGACCAGTTTGCCAACCTAAGAACAATTCACAAATCATGTTTCTGCATGTTTCTGCTTATTTTTTTGTCTTAATAGCCTCAGAGGCCCAGTACAAAAGGTTTTAAACACTGCCCTCCTTGTATATGTTTTAAACATCTAACCCAGTGGTTCTCAACCAGGGAGGGTCCATATAAGATTTTATTGTTAAAATTTACATGCAATAAATTGTTTATACTTCTACAATACACAATTAATTCTTTTTTTATACAATTCCTAATAATATTTAATTATAAAAATACAGTATATATATATATATATATATATACTTATATATATTCTTGTATTTCTTTTATTTGTTTCAGTCATTTGACTGTGGCCATGCTGGAGCACCACCTTTAGTCGAGCAAATCGATCCCAGGACTTATTCTTTCTAAGTCTAGTACTTATTCTATCGGTCTCTCTTGTCGAACCACTAAGTGACAGGGTTGTGAACACACCAGCATCAGTTGCCATATATATATATATATATATATATATACGACAGGCATCTTTCAGTTTCCATCTACCAAATCCACTCACAAGTCTTTATAGTGGCCCGGGGCTATAGTAGAAGACACTTGCCCAAGGTGCCACGCAGTGGGACTGAACCCAGAACCATGTGGTTGGTAAGCAAGTTACAGCCACTCCTGCACCTATATATATATATATATAATATATATATATATATATATATATATATATATGTATGCATGTATGTATGCATGTATGTATATATATATTGAATAGCTATGGAGGTCCAATCAAGTAAAATAGGAATATAGAAATCAAAGGGGTCTGTAGGTAAAAAAAAATGATTGAAAAACACTAAACTAAGCTAAAGTAGGCTAGTTTCTGGGTTAACCCATGTGACTATAAAGTAAGTCAGCTCCTGCTTCCTGGTGGGCCTCAACAGATGGTGAACTGTATGGACTGTACCAAATTCTTCTATATATGGTGATATCTGTTCACCTTTTTTGTGTCTGCTGATATACAGCATTCTCCCCCAAGCCCCACACCCACTCATGAGATTAACCTATTTTGGGGTTTGTTTACTTGTTTTTTTTTTATCATCTCATGTATTGCATTATGCACTAAATGAGGGGAATATTGTTCAAATGAGGGATTTCATATTCTTTACTTTCAGATATCTTGGTGTGCTTGTTTATATATCACTGCAACGAATGGAGGGGTTAAGGGGCTGTTAGATGGCTCTTTTATGCTTTTAAGGTCATATTGCTTTTCGTGATAATGCTATATTACGCAGTTGTTTTTACTTAAAAAAATATTAAATTGTTTTTATGGTAGGTGGAGTTGCAGCTGTGCAGTTGAGAAGCTTGCTTCCCAATTATGTGGTTTCAGGTTCAGTCCCACTGCATGGTACCTTAGGCAAATGTTTTCTTCTGTAGCCCTAGGCCACTCAAAGCCTTCTGAATGGATATGACTGAAGGACACTGAAAGAATGCCATTGTATATCTATGCATATATATGTATATATATATATAAGTAGTTGATAGTTTCCGTTACCTAGGTGACCAAGTCAGTAGCGGGGGTGGGTGCGCTGAAAGTATAACTGCTAGAGTAAGAATAGCCTGGGCAAAGTTTAGAGAGCTCTTACCCCTGCTGGTGACAAAAGGCCTCTCGCTCAAAGTAAAAGGCAGACTGTATGATGCATGTGTACGTACAGCCATGCTACATGGTAGTGAAACTTGGGCTGTGACTGCTGAGGATTTGCGTAAGCTCGCAAGAAATGAAGCTAGTATGCTCCGATGGATGTGTAACGTCAGTGTTCATAATCAACAGAGTGTAAGTACCTTGAGAGAAAGTTGAACCTAAGAAGCATCAGTTGTTGTGTGCAAGAGAGACGTATGCGCTGGTATGGTCATGTGATGAGAATGGCTGAAGATAGTTGTGTGCGAAAGTGCCACACCCTGGCAGTTGAGGGGACCTGTGGAAGAGGTAGACCCAGGAAAACCTGGGTCGAGGCGGTGAAGCACGACCTTCGAACTTTAGGTCTCACCAAGGAAATGACCAGTGACCGAGACCTTTGGAAGTATGCTGTGCGTGAGAAAACCCAGCAAGACCAGTGAGAACAGTCAAAATCAAAATCAAACCAAATTGAGGTCGATCAACATCAGGGCCCCCGTGCAGGTGACACGTAAAAGCACCATCCGTTCGTGGCCATTTGCCAGCCCTGTCTGGCCCCCATGTCGGTGACATGTAAAAGCACCATCCGTTCGTGGCCGTTTGCCAGCTCTGTCTGGCCCCCGTGCCGGTGACACGTAAAAGCACCATCCGTTCGTGGCCGTTTGCCAGCCCTGTCTGGCCCCCATGTCGGTGACATGTAAAAGCACCATCCGTTCGTGGCCGTTTGCCAGCCCTGTCTGGCCCCCATGTCGGTGACATGTAAAAGCACCATTCGTTCGTGTCCGTTGCCAGCCTCGCCTGGCCCCTGTGCCGGTGACACGTAAAAGCACCATCCGTTTCGTGGCCGTTTGCCAGCTCTGTCTGGCCCCCGTGTTGGTGGCACGTAAAAGCACCATCCGTTCGTGTCCGTTGCCAGCCTTGCCTGGCCCCGTGCCGGTGACACGTAAAAGCACCATCCGTTCGTGGCCGTTTGCCAGCTCTGTCTGGCACCTGTGCGGGTGGCACGTAAAAAGCACCCACTACACTCACGGAGTGGTTGGCGTTAGGAAGGGCATCCAGCCGTAGAAACACTGCCAGATCTGACTGGGCCTGATGAAGCCTTCCAGCTTCACAGACCCCAGTTGAACCGTCCAACCCATGCTAGCATGGAGAACGGACGCTAAATGATGATGATGATGATGATGATGATATATATATATATATATATAGTTAATCCAAACATGAACAGGCAAGAAAAATCAACATGAGGACGTGGAATAAGTACAGTGTTATTGGACGCTCAGGAAAGAAAGAAAAGAAAGAGTATTATTTCACATTTTGAGCAGAGTTCTTCATCAGAAATAGAGAAAAAGTCCAAAGAAAGAAAGAAGGAGAAAGAAAATCACCAACGATTCACACACGGTCACATATTGAAATGTATATATATATAATATGGTGGCACGTAAAAAGCACCCACTACACTCTCGGAGTGGTTGGCGTTAGGAAGGGCATCCAGCCGTAGAAACACTGTCAGATTTGACTGGGCCTGATGAAGCCTTCTGTTTACTGCTGTGATTTTTGCTACTAAGGTATCGGTTAAACTTTTGATTAATCTACTACAAGATTATTCATCTTTCTATTTCACATATATATATATATATATATAATCCATTTGTGACCGTTGCCAGTGCCGTCCCGACTGGCCTCGTGCCGGTGGCACATAAAAAGCACCATCCATTTGTGGCTGTTGCCAGCCTCACC